>NC_092155.1:79579136-79680813 GCF_045791955.1 Oncorhynchus clarkii lewisi
GACATCTGGGGTTGCTGTACATAACTTTAACCCATTGTATAAGAGATTCACCACAATTAAAGTATTCCAGGCATTTATATATAAACTCAGCAAAATGTAAAAAAAAAACATCCTCTCACTGTCAACAGCGTTTATTTTCAGCAAACTTAACATGTGTAAATATTTGTACGAAAATAACAAGATTCAACAACTGAGACATAAACTGAACAAGTTCCACAGACATGTGACTAACAGAAATGGAATAATGTGTCCCTGAACAAAGGGGGGAGGGTCAAAATCAAAAGTAACAGTCAGAATCTGGTGTGGTCACCAGCTGCATTAAGTACTGCAGTGCATCTCCTACTCATGGACTGCGCCAGATTTGCCAGTTCTTTCTGTGAGATGTTACCCCACTCTTCCACCAAGGCACCTGCAAGTTCCCAGACATTTCTGGGGGGAATGGCCTTAGCCCTCACCCTCCGATCCAACAGGTACCAGACGTGCTCAATGGGATCGAGATCCGGGCTCTTCACTGGCCATGGCAGCACACTGACATTCCTGTCTTGCAGGAAATCACGCACAGAATGAGCAGTATGGCTGGTGGCATCGTCATGCTGGAGGGTCATGTCAGGATGAGCCTGCAGGAAGGGTACCACATGAGGGAGGAGAATGTCTTCCCTCTAACGCACAGCGCTGAGATTGCCTGCAGTGACAACAAGCTCAGTCCGATGATGCTGTGACACACCACCCCAGACCATGACGGACCCTTCACCTCAAAATTGATCCCCCTCCAGATTACAGGCCTCGGTGTAATGCTCATTCCTTCAATGATAAACGCAAATCCGACCATCACCTCTGGTGAGACAAAACCGCGTCTCGTCAGAGAATAGCACTTTTGCCAGTCCTGTCTGGTCCAGCGACGATGGGTTTGTGCCCGTAGGCGACGTTGTTGCCAGTGATGTCTGGTGAGGACCTGCCTTACAACAGGCCTACAAGCCCTCAGTCCTGCCTCTCAGCCTATTGCGGACAGTCTGAGCACTGATGGAGGGAATGTGTGTTCCTGGTGTAACTCGGGCAGTTGTTGTTGCCGTCCTGTATCTGTCCCGCAGGTGTGATGTTCGGCTGTACCGATCCTGTGCAGGTGTTGTATCACGTTGTCTGCCACTGCGAGGACGATTAGCTGTCCATCCTGTCTCCCTGTAGCTCTGTCTTAGGCATCTCACAGTACGGACATTGCAATTTTTTGCCCTTGTCCACATCTGCAGTCCTCATGCCTCCTTGCAGCATGCTTAAGGCACGTTCACGCAGATGAGCAGGGACCCTGGACCCATCTCTCTTTTGGTGTTCTTCTGAATCAGCAGAAAGGCCTCTTTAGTGTCCTAAGTTTTCATAACTGTGACCATAATTGCCTACCATCTGTAAGCTGTTAGTGTCTTAACGACCGTTCCACAGGTGCATGTTCATTCATTGTTTATGGTTCATTGAACAAGCATGGGAAACAGTGTTTAAACCCTTTACAATGAAGATCTGTGAAGTTATTTAGATTTTTACAAATTATATGTGAAAGACAGGGTCCTGAAAAAGGGACTTTTTTTTGCTGAGTTTACGTTCTAGTCGTACTTGATCAAAACACCTTTTCAAAATCTGCTATGACCAGGCCTGGTGTCTTTCATGTTTTGTAATGTTAAATTGTTTTAAATTGTTGTCGTATATTATCTCCAATATATTGTCCTTGTAAAAAACCTGTCTGATCAGGATGAACAATACCTGGTAAAAACCTTTTTTATTCTATGTGCTAGACATTTCACTAGGAAGTGTTAGAGGCCTCCAGTTTCTTAAATGGACTGGATCTTTATACTTACCACCTGGGTCCTGTTGAAGTAGTATTGAAATTACACCTTCTTGTTGAGTACATAAAAGTGTACCATTTTTATTATTACAATTAAAACATGGTAATAATGGATGTTTGAGTACATCAAAAATGGTCTGATATCTCTCTACTGGTATACCATCAAGCCCTGGGGTTTTACCATCAAGACCTGGTGTTTTACCATCAAGCCCTGGGGTTTTACCATCAAGCCCTGGTGTTTTACCATCAAGACCTGGTGTTTTACCATCACACCCTGGTGTTTTACCATCAAGCCCTGGGGTTTTACCATCAAGCCCTGGTGTTTTACCATCAAGCCCTGGGGTTTTACCATCAAGCCCTGGTGTTTTACCATCAAGCCCCGGTGTTTTACCATCAAGCCCTGGTGTTTTACCATCAAGCCCTGGTGTTTTACCATCAAGCCCTGGGGTTTTACCATCAAGCCCTGGTGTTTTACCATCAAGCCCTGGGGTTTTACCATCAAGCCCTGGTGTTTTACCATCAAGCCCCGTTGTTTTACCTTCAAGCCCCGGTGTTTTACCATCAAGCCCTGAGGTTTTACCATCAAGCCCTGGTGTTTTACCATCAAGCCCTGGTGTTTTACCATCAAGCCCCGTTGTTTTACCATCAAGCCCCGTTGTTTTACCATCAAGCCCCAGTGTTTTACCATCAAGCCCCGGTGTTTTACCATCAAGCCCTGGTGTTTTACCATCAAGCCCTGGTGTTTTACCATCAAGCCCCGGTGTTTTACCATCAAGCCCCGGTGTTTTACCATCAAGCCCCGGTGTTTTACCATCAAGCCCCGGTGTTTTACCATCAAGCCCCGGTGTTTTACCATCAAGCCCTGGCGTTTTTCCAGACTGAAAATATTTTATTGCCTCATAAAGTTCCTGCTCTGTAAATTGGCCTTCACACAGGTCTTTCTGTAAATGTGTTCATTTGACATTACTATTACGAAAGAAGTCCTTACAGTCGACATCATTCAGTGGAAATGGAGGAGATTGAAAAGAAAACATTAAAATATTTTGCTTCCTCTTTCAGAATGTAATTGGGTGAATCATGGAAAACTCTATCATTTGTAATGAGTTTCTGTCAATTATTCTTTGGTAGCATTTCTAAGTTTGAAGATTCAAGAAAAATGTTGCGCATTAATTTAATTAATTTCACCATTTCTTCCATCCAATTCGCTTTATTTTTTATAAAACATTACACTGGATCGTTCTTGAATAAGTTCCTCCATTTCTTTTAGTTTTCCCTCTATAGAGTGTCCTGTCTGACTGGCATTGTCTAGAGTGTCCTGTCTGACTGGCAGTGTCTATAGAGTGTCCTGTCTGATTGGCATTGTCTATAGAGTGTCCTGTCTGACTGGCATTGTCTAGAGTGTCCTGTCTGACTGGCAGTGTCTATAGAGTGTCCTGTCTGATTGGCATTGTCTATAGCGTGTCCTGTCTGACTGGCAGTGTCTATAGAGTGTCCTGTCTGATTGGCATTGTCTAGAGTGTCCTGTCTGACTGGCAGTGTCTATAGAGTGTCCTGTCTGACTGGCATTGTCTATAGAGTGTCCTGTCTGACTGGCATTGTCTATAGAGTGTCCTGTCTGACTGGCATTGTCTATAGAGTGTCCTGTCTGACTGGCATTGTCTATAGAGTGTCCTGTCTGACTGGCAGTGTCTATAGAGTGTCCTGTCTGACTGGCATTGTCTATAGAGTGTCCTGTCTGACTGGTCTGTATATAGAGTGTCCTGTCTGACTGGTCTGTATATAGAGTGTCCTGTCTGACTGGTCTGTATATAGAGTGTCCTGTCTGACTGGCATTGTCTATAGAGTGTCCTGTCTGACTGGTCTGTATATAGAGTGTCCTGTCTGACTGGCATTGTCTATAGAGTGTCCTGTCTGACTGGCATTGTCTATAGAGTGTCCTGTCTGACTGGTCTGTATATAGAGTGTCCTGTCTGACTGGTGTGTATATAGAGTGTCCTGTCTGACCGGTCTGTATATAGAGTGTCCTGTCTGACTGGCAGTGTCTATAGAGTGTCCTGTCTGACTGGTCTGTATATAGAGTGTCCTGTCTGACTGGCATTGTCTATAGAGTGTCCTGTCTGACTGGTCTGTATATAGAGTGTCCTGTCTGACTGGCATTGTCTATAGAGTGTCCTGTCTGACTGGTCTGTATATAGAGTGTCCTGTCTGACTGGCATTGTCTATAGAGTGTCCTGTCTGACTGGCATTGTCTATAGAGTGTCCTGTCTGACTGGTCTGTATATAGAGTGTCCTGTCTGACTGGTCTGTATATAGAGTGTCCTGTCTGACTGGTCTGTATATAGAGTGTCCTGTCTGACTGGCAGTGTCTATAGAGTGTCCTGTCTGACTGGCAGTGTCTATAGAGTGTCCTGTCTGACTGGCAGTGTCTGTAGAGTGTCCTGTCTGACTGGTCTGTATATAGAGTGTCCTGTCTGACTGGTCTGTATATGCTAAAGACAACTGTAGTGAATCAATATCCAGTCTGAGGTTTAAATATTTGATAAAAACATGATCTTTTGATATAATCCATATTATATATTATATATATATATTTCTCTCTCTCTCTCTGCATATCTCTTCCTCTTTTTCTGATATGAAATGTGATGATTTTTACTGTAGATGTTACTGTATCTCAACTGATATCACACACACACACACTGCGACATAGCCTTTTGTCCTAACACTGACTTCAGTTCTTGCCCACACACATTCACACTGAGACATTGAGGCTGCTGCTATTCTACTGTATGAAAACATCTCTTTAATGGACCTGTGTGTGTGTGTGTGTGTGTGTGAGGGTGTGAGGGTGTGACAGAGATACAACCAACAAGGTCTCACAGTCTCACTGTAGAATTAGACGTTTGTCCCAAAACGTCAAATTTGGAAGTGTTTTTGTTGCTCCTGCTGCTCTGTATAGATCCAACTTCTCCAAACATTACATTTCAAGTTAAGTTAGTAACTTCGCTCTGAACGGTTATGGTTTAGGATTTAGGTTAAAACCAAAAAAATAGAAAAGCAATGTCTGGGACTGAACATGTAACCTTCTGATCCTGAGTAGCAGGACTATTCTCGTCCGCAACACCTCGTCAAAACACAAACCTAACTTTATGTTAAAATGGCTCACCGTTGTCCCTAGTGGCCGGCGTTGAAGGCATATCCTCAGGACTTGGTCAGACGTCCGATTTGGAAGTCGATCTTCAACGACCTGGCTGGATATGAGCAGAGAGAGATTATGACTTTTACATGTCAATCAGACGCTCCTATAGAGACTCACAGGAGCAATTAGGGTGAAGTGCCTTGATCAAAGGGCACAGCGACAGATTTGTTCACCTAGTCAGTTGTAGGATTCAAACCAGCAACCTTCCGGTTACTGGTCAAAAAGCTCTTAACCTCTAGGCTACCTGCCTCTCTACACACACCTTGACCGTCCGTATGAGATAGGTTCATTAATGGCAGGAAAATCACCAGAAATCTTGTTGAACTCAACATTCTGAAATATGCAGATTTATAAAAAAACAAATTATAATATTCATAAAGAGGTGTGTGTGTGTGTGTGTGTGTGTGTGTGTTACCAGTGTAGATTGTTGGTAGGCTCTTGCTGTTAACTGTTCCTAGTGATGATATGTCATAGAGATGGTTTGGAACACGGGGTCAGTCTCTACAGGCTTCATTCTACTTCCTAGGATTATATATATAGCCTATTGGCTGTTCTCTCTCTCTCTCTCTCACACACACACACACACACACACACACACACATGTACACACCACACACACACACCACGCACACACACACACACACACACCACACACACACACCACACACACACACACACACACACGCGCATACACACACACACACACACGCGCGCATACACACACCACACACACACCCGATGGTCTCCCAGCATGTATTTTACTGAATCCTCTCCCACATCCTCTTGTCGGAAGCTTACACTCTCCTTCCTCCCTCCTCCCTCTCCCTCCCTCCTACCTCCCTCTCCCTCCCTCCCTCCCTCCTACCTCCCTCTCTCTCCCTCTCCTCCCTCCTTTCCTCCTTCCTCTCTCTCTCTCCCTCCTCCCTCTCTCTCCCTCCTACCTCCCTTCCTCCTCCCTCTCTCTCCCTCCTCCCTTCCACCTCCCCCTCTCTCTCTCCTCCCTCCCTCCCTCCCTCCTCCCTCTCTCTTCCTCCTCTCTCTCTCTCCCTCCTACCTCTCTCCCTCCTACCTCCCTCCCTCCTCCCTCTCTCTCCCTCCTACCTCTTCCTCCTCCCTCTCTCTCCCTCCTGCCTACCTCCTCCATCTCTCTCCCTCTCCTCTTTATCACTCTCATCTCTATCCCTTCATCTGTTGTCCTTGTCTCCCTCCCTCCCTCCCTTCTCCCTCTCTCTCTCTCCCTCCGTCCCTTCTCCCACCCTCCCTTCTCCCTCTCTCTCTCCCACTCCTCTCTATCCCTTTATCTGTTGTCCTCGTCTCTCTCCCTCCTCCCTCCCTCCTCCCTCTCTCTCCCTCCGTCCCTTCTCCCACCCTCCCTTCTCCCTCTCTCTCTCCCACTCCTCTCTATCCCTTCATCTGTTGTCTTTGTCTCCCTCCCTTTTCCCTCTCTCTCTCTCCTCTCTATCCCTTCATATGTTGTCCTTGTCTCCCTCCCTTCTCCCTCTCTCTCTCTCCTCTCTATCCCTTCATCTGTTGTCCTTGTCTCCCTCCCTTCTCCCTCTCTCTCTCTCTCCTCTCTATCCCTTCATCTGGTGTCCTTGTCTCCCTCCCTTCTCCCTCTCTCTCTCTCCTCTCTATCCCTTCATCTGTTGTCCTTGTCTCCCTCCCTTCTCCCTCTCTCTCTCTCTCCTCTCTATCCCTTCATCTGGTGTCCTTGTCTCCCTCCCTCCTCTCTCTCCCTCTCCTCTATATCCCCCCATCTGTTGTCCCTCCCTCCCTCCCTCCCTCCTCTCTCTCCCTCTCCTCTCTATCCCTTCATCTGTTGTCCTCATCTCCCTCCCTCCTCCCTCCCTTTGCACCTCTCCTCTCATCTGTTCTTTCTCTGGGCACAAGGCCAGTGTGGGTCAGTGGCAGGGTATCATTATTCCTGTCTTCCTCCCCTCTCCTCCTCTGCTATCCATCCTCCCCTCTCCTCCTCTGCTATCCATCCTCCTCTCTCCTCCTCTGCTATCATCCTCCTCTCTCCTCCTCTGCTATCCATCCTCCTCTCTCCTCCTCTGCTATCCATCCTCCTCTCTCCTCTGCTATCCATCCTCCTCTCTCCTCCTCTGCTATCCATCCTCCTCTCTCCTTCTCTGCTATCCTAGCCTTAATTGTCAAGCCTATATTTGAGTTGAGATGTCTAACAAACTCCAGTCTGACAAGAGACATTCATTAAAACGCATCGCATGATAAATCTGACGTATGACATTTGAGCCACTGCTTATACAAAACAATCAAACTTCAACTGATGTTTCATTTACTGAAGAACAAACAGGTAGAGAGAAATAGAAGGTCAATGAAAGGCTTTTCCTGCTCATTAAAAAGCAACATGTTGTTTTTATACCAACACTGTCATCTAATGAAGCTGCTATCCTGGTCATCTCGTGTGTTTTATCGGTGACCCTTCCTCTTTAACTAGGTTGATTATTTATAGCTCTGTTTGATGTATTCTGTGGTCCTCTGAGGCCAGTCTGGGGTCTTTGAGGGAGAAAGAGACAGAGAGAGAGAGAGAGAATGAGAGAAGAGAGAGAGGGGGGAGGAAAGAGAGAGAGAGAGAGAGAGACTGAGGGAGAGGGTGAGAGAGACTGAGGGAGAAACAGGAGAGGAGAGGAGAAGAGGTGAAAGAGAGAAGAAGAGGTGGAGGAGAGGAGGAGAGGAGAAGAGTTGGAGGGGAGAAGAGTTGAAGGAGAGAAGAAGAGTTGGAGGAGAGGAGAAGAGAGGAGTTGGAGGAGAAGAGAAGAGGTGGAGGAGAGGAGAAGAGGTGGAGGAGAGGAGAGGAGAAGCGATGGAGGAGGTGGAGGAGAGGAGAGGAGAGGAGAAGAGGTGGAGGAGAGGAGAGGAGAGGAGAGGAGAAGAGAAGAGGTGGAGGAGAGGAGAGGAGAGGAGAGGAGAAGAGGTGGAGGAGAGGAGAGGAGAGGAGAAGAGGTGGAGGAAAGGAGAGGAGAAGAGGTGGAGGAGAGGAGAGGAGAGGAGAAGAGAAGAGGTGGAGGAGAGGAGAGGAGAAGAGAAGAGGTGGAGGAGAGGAGAGGAGAGGAGAAGAGGTGGAGGAGAGGAGAGGAGAAGAGGTGGAGGAGAGGAGAGGAGAAGAGGTGGAGGAGAGGAGAGGAGAAATGGTGGAGAGGAGAGAAGAAGAGTTTGAGGAGAGGAGACGAGAAGAGGTGGAGGTGAGGAGAGCAGAAGAGGTGGAGGAGAGGAGGAGAGGTGGAGGAGAGGAGTAGAGGTGGAGGAGAGGAGAGGAGAGGAGAAGAGGTGGAGGAGAGGAGAGGAGAAGAGAAGAGGTGGAGGAGAGGAGAGGAGAAGAGGTGGAGGAAAGGAGATGAGAAGAGGTGGAGAGGAGAGAAGAAGAGTTTGAGGAGAGGAGAAGAGGTGGAGGAGAGGAGAAAAGTTGGAGGAGAGGAGAGAAGAATAGGGAGAGGAGAGGAGGAGAGGTGGAGGAGAAGAGATGAGAAGAGGTGGAGGAGAGGAGGAGAGGTGGATGAGAGGAGAAGAGGTGGAGGAGAAGAGATGAGAAGAGGTGGAGGAGAGGTGGAAGAGAGGAGAAGAGGTGGAGGAGAGGAGAGGAGAGGAGAGGAGAAGAGGTGGAGGAGAGCAGAGGAGAAGAGGTGGAGGAGAGGAGAGGAGAAATGGTGGAGAGGAGAGAAGAAGAGTTTGAGGAGAGGAGAGGAGAGAAGAAGAGGTGGAGGAGAGGAGAGGAGAGGAGAAGAGGTGGAGAGGAGAGAAGAAGAGTTTGAGGAGAGGAGAAGAGGTGGAGGAGAGGAGAGGAGAAAAGTTGGAGGAGAGGAGAGAATAATAGGGAGAGGAGAGGAGAAGAGGTGGAGAGGAGAGAAGAAGAGTTTGAGGAGAGGAGGAGAGGTGGAGGAGAGGAGGAGAGGTGGAGGAGAGGAGAGGAGAATAGTTTGAGGAGAGGAGAGAAGAAGAGGTGGAGGAGAGGTGGAGAGGTGGAGGAGAGGAGGAGAGGAGAAGAGTTGGAGGAGAGGAGAGAAGAAGAGGTGGAAGAGAGGAGGAGAGGTGGAGGAGAAGAGAGGAGAAGAGGTGGAGGTGGATTTTTGTTTTAGATTCCGTCTCTCACAGTTGAAGTGTACCTATGATGAAAATTACAGACCTCTACATGCTTTGTAAGTAGGAAAACCTGCACAATCGGCAGTGTTCAAATACTTGTTCTCCCCACTGTACATCCCTAAGATATATCTCTGTCTGTGTTACTGAGGGTGAAATGTTGTTGGTAATTTATAATACAATTACCATCCCATTATGATCGAGACTTTTAAAGAGTTTTAAAGAAATCCCACCTAAGTGCATGGGCTTGATCACTATGCAACAAAGCGCTATGTGATATAACTTCTCCTCCTGAAATGATGATATAACTTCTCCTCCTGAAATGGTGATATAACTTCTCCTCCTGAAATGGTGATATAACTTCCCTCTAGAAATGACAATATAACTTCTCCTTCTGAAATGGTGATATAACTTCTCCTCCTGAAATGGTGATATAACTTCTCCTCCTGAAATGGTGATATAACTTCTCCTCCTGAAATGGTGATATAACTTCCCTCCAGAAATGACAATATAACTTCTCCTTCTGAAATGGTGATATAACTTCTCCTCCTGAAATGGTGATATAACTTCTCCTCCTGAAATGATGATACAACTTCTCCTCCAGAAATGGTGATATAACTTCTCCTCCTGAAATGGTGATATAACTTCCCCTGAAATGGTGATATAACTTCTCCTCCTGAAATGGTGATATAACTTCTCCTCCTGAAATGGTGATATAACTTCTCCTCCTGAAATGGTGATATAACTTCCCTCCAGAAATGATGATACAACTTCTCCTCCTGAAATGGTGATATAACTTCTCCTCCTGAAATGGTGATATAACTTCCCCTGAAATGGTGATATAACTTCTCCTCCTGAAATGGTGATATAACTTCTTCCCCTGAAATGGTGATATAACTTCTCCTCCTGAAATGGTGATATAACTTAACCTGAAATGGTGATATACAGTGCCTTGCGAAAGTATTCGGCCCCCTTGAACTTTGCGACCTTTTGCCACATTTCAGGCTTCAAACATAAAGATATAAAACTGTTTTTTTTTGTGAAGAATCAACAACAAGTGGGACACAATCATGAAGTGGAACGACATTTATTGGATATTTCAAACTTTTTTAACAAATCAAAAACTGAAAAATTGGGCGTGCAAAATTATTCAGCCCCTTTACTTTCAGTGCAGCAAACTCTCTCCAGAAGTTCAGTGAGGATCTCTGAATGATCCAATGTTGACCTAAATGACTAATGATGATAAATACAATCCACCTGTGTGTAATAAAGTCTCCGTATAAATGCACCTGCACTGTGATAGTCTCAGAGGTCCGTTAAAAGCGCAGAGAGCATCATGAAGAACAAGGAACACGCCAGGCAGGTCCGAGATACTGTTGTGAAGAAGTTTAAAGCCGGATTTGGATACAAAAATATTTCCCAAGCTTTAAACATCCCAAGGAGCACTGTGCAAGCGATAATATTGAAATGGAAGGAGTATCAGACCACTGCAAATCTACCAAGACCTGGCCGTCCCTCTAAACTTTCAGCTCATACAAGGAGAAGACTGATCAGAGATGCAGCCAAGAGGCCCATTATCACTCTGGATGAACTGCAGAGATCTACAGCTTAGGTGGGAGACTCTGTCCATGGGACAACAATCAGTTGTATATTGCACAAATCTGGCCTTTATGGAAGGGTGGCAAGAAGAAAGCCATTTCTTAAAGATATCCATAAAAGTGTTGTTTAAAGTTTGCCACAAGCCACCTGGGAGACACACCAAACATGTGGAAGAAGGTGCTCTGGTCAGATGAAACCAAAATTGAACTTTTTGGCAACAATGCAAGAAGTTATGTTTGGCGTAAAAGCAACACAGCTGAACACACCATCCCCACTGTCAAACATGGTGGTGGCAGCATCATGGATTGGGCCTGCTTTTCTTCAGCAGGGACAGGGAAGATGGTTAAAATTGATGGGAAGATGGATGGAGCCAAATACAGGACCATTCTGGAAGAAAACCTGATGGAGTCTGCAAAAGACCTGAGACTGGGACGGAGATTTGTCTTCCAACAAGACAATGATCCAAAACATAAAGCAAAATCTACAATGGAATGGTTCAAAAATAAACATATCCAGGTGTTAGAATGGCCAAGTCAAAGTCCAGACCTGAATCCAATCGAGAATCTGTGGAAAGAACTGAAAACTGCTGTTCACAAATGCTCTTCATCCAACCTCACTGAGCTCGAGCTGTTTTGCAAGGAGGAATGGGAAAAAATGTCAGTCTCTCGATGTGCAAAACTGATAGAGGCATACCCCAAGCGACTTACAGCTGTAATCGCAGCAAAAGGTGGCGCTACAAAGTATTAACTTAAGGGGGCTGAATAATTTTGCACGCCCAATTTTTCAGTTTTTGATTTGTTAAAAAAGTTTGAAATATCCAATAAATGTCGTTCCACTTCATGATTGTGTCCCACTTGTTGTTGATTCTTCACAAAAAAATACAGTTTTATATCTTTATGTTTGAAGCCTGAAATGTGGCAAAAGGTCGCAAAGTTCAAGGGGGCCGAATACTTTCGCAAGGCACTGTAACTTCCCCTGAAATGGTGATATAACTTCCCCAGAAATGAAGATATAACTTCTCCTCCTGAAATGGTGATATAACTTCTCCTCCTGAAATGGTGATATAACTTCTCCTCCTGAAATGGTGATATAACTTCTCCTCCTGAAATGGTGATATAACTTAACCTGAAATGGTGATATAACTTCCCCTGAAATGGGGATATGACTTCACCTCCTGAAATTATATAACTTCTGTCACGTTCTGACCTTAGTTCTTTTATTATGTCTTTGTTTTAGTATGGTCAGGGCCTAAGTTGGGTGGGTTGTCTATGTTCCTTTTTCTATGTTTTGGGATTTCTGTGTTTGGCCTGGTATGGTTCTCAATCAGAGGCAGCTGTTTATCGTTGTCCCTGATTGAGAACCATACTTAGGTAGCCTGGTTTCACTTTTGAGTTGTGGGTGATTATTTTCTGTGTTAGTGTTTGTACCACATGGGACTGTTTTGTTTGTTTCACTTTGTTATTTTGTAATTTTGTAGTGTTCAGTTTGTCTTATTAAAATGGACACTTACCACGCCGCAAATTGGTCCGATCTCTCTTACTCGTCATCAGAGGAAGATGAAGAACGTTCCAGAATCACCCACCACCAAAGGACCAAGCAGCGTGGTAACGGGCAGCAGCAGCAGCAGAGATCTCAGGACTCCTGGACATGGGAGGAGATCCTTGCTGGCAAAGGACCCTGGGCACAGGCTGGGGAATATCGCCACCCCAAGGCAGAGCTGGAGGCAGCGAAAGCTGAGAGGCGGCGGTATGAGGAGGCAGCACGGCAGCGCGGCTGGAAGCCTGAGAGGCAGACCCAAAAATTGCTTGGGGGAGGCACACGGGGAGTGTGGCGAAGTCAGGTAGGAGACCTGCGCCAACTCCCCGTGCTTACCGTGGAGAGAGAGGGACCGGGCAGGCACCGTGTTATACCGTGAGCCACACGGTGCCCCCGGTGCGCAGGCATAGCCCGGTGCGATACATAGCAGCGCCTCGTATCGGCCGGGCTAGAGCGGGCATCGAGCCAGGTGCCATGAAGCCGGCTCAGCGCATCTGGTCTCCAGTGCGTCTCCTTGGGCCGGGGTACATGGCACTAGCCTTACGCATGGTGTCCCCGGTTCGCCAGCACTTGCCAGTGCGGGCTATTCCACCTCGCCGCACTGGCCTGGCTACGGGGAGCATTCAACCAGGTAAGGTTGGGCAGGCTCAGTGCTCGAGAGTTCCAGTGCGCCTTCACGGTCCGGTCTATCCGGTGCCACCTCCACGCACCAGCCCTCCGGTGGCAGCCCCCCGCACCAGACTGTCTCTCCGTCTCCTCCCTACAGGTTCTCCTGCCTGTTCAGAGCTGCCGAGTCTCCCTCTTGTTCAGAGCTGCCAGAGTCTCCCTCCTGTCCAGAGCTGCCAGAGTCTCCCTCCAGTCCGGATCTGCCAGAGTCTCCCTCCAGTCCGGATCTGCCAGAATCGCCCGTCTGTCCTGAGCTGCCAGAGTCGCCCGTCTGTCCTGAGCTGCCAGAGTCGCCCGTCTGTCCTGAGCTGCCAGAGTCGCCCGTCTGTCCTGAGCTGCCAGAGTCGCCCGTCTGTCCTGAGCTGCCAGAGTCTCCCGTCTGTCCTGAGCTGCCAGAGTCTCCTGTCTGTCCTGAGCTGCCAGAGTCTCCCTTCTGTCCTGAGCTGCCACAGTTGCCCGTCAGCCAGGAGCTGCCAGACCCGCCAGTCAGCCAGGAGCTGCCAGAGCCGCCAGTCAGCCAGGAGCTGCCAGAGCCGCCAGTCAGCCAGGAGCTGCCAGAGCCGTCAGTCAGCCAGGAGCTGCCAGAATCGCCCGTCACACCGGCGCTGCCAGAATCGCCCATCACTCTGGAGCTGCCGGAGTCTCCCTCCTGTCCGGTGCTGCCGGAATCTTCCGTCCGTCCAGTGCTGCCGGAATCTCCCGTCCATTCGGAACCCGTGGCTTGGGTCCCCAGTCCGAGGTCGGCGGCAAGGGTCGTCACGTTAAAGAGGCCACGGAGGCGGGTAAAGAGGCGGAGAAGGACTATGGTGGAGTGGGGTCCACGTCCCGCGCCAGAGCCGCCACCGCGGACAGACACCCACCCAGACCCTCCCCTATAGGTTTAGGTTTTGCGGCCGGAGTCCGCACCTTTGGGGGGCGGGGGGGTACTGTCACGTTCTGACCTTAATTATTTTATTATGTCTTTGTTTTAGTTTTGTCAAGGCGTGAGTTGGTTGGGTTGTCTATGTTCCTTTTTCTATGTTTTGGGATTTCTGTGTTTGGCCTGGTTTGGTTCTCAATCAGAGGCAGCTGTTTACCGTTGTCCCTGATTGAGTACCATATTTAGGTAGCCTGGTTTCACTTTTGAGTTGTGGGTGATTATTTTCCGTGTCAGTGTTTGTTACACGGGACCGTTTCGTTTGTTTCACTTTGTGATTTTGTATTTTGTAGTGTTCAGTTTGTCTCATTAAAATGGACACTTACCACGCCGCAAATTAGTCCGATCTCTCTTACTCCTCATCAGAGGAAGAAGACGAACGTTACAACTTCTCCTCCTGAAATGTTAATATAACTTCACCTGAAATGGTGATATAACTTCTCCTCCTGAAATGGTGATATAACTTCTCCTCCTGAAATGGTGATATAACTTCTCCTCCTGAAATGATGATATAACTTCCCCTGAAATGGTGATATAACTTCCCCTGAAATGGTGATATAACTTTCCCTGAAATGATGATATAACTTCCCCTGAAATGGTGATATAACTTTCCCTGAAATGATGACATAACTTCCCCTGAAATGGTGATATAACTTCCCCTGAAATGGTGATATAACTTCCCCTGAAATGGTGATATAACTTCCCCTGAAATGGTGATATAACTTCCCCTGAAATGGTGATATAACTTCCCCTGAAATGGTGATATAACTTCCCCTGAAATGGTGATATAACTTCTCCTTCAAAAATTATGATATAACTTCCCCTGAAATGGTGATATAACTTCCCCTGAAATGGTGATATAACTTCTCCTGAAATGGTGATATGACTTATCCTCCTGAAATGTTGATATATCTTATCGTCCTGAAATGGTGATATATTTTCCCCTCCTGAAATGGTGTTCAACCAAATATAAACCAAACCAAACTCAACCAAATATAATAACCTAGTTGTTTCATTGAACAGAATTCATCCATTCCGTGGGATTCTATTTCCATAGTTGTAAGATCCCCCAGATATGTCATAGGCTGTATGCATCCCAAATGTCTCTGGTCTAAAGTAGTGCACTATATAGGGAATAGGGTTCTATAGGGCCCTGATATAAAGCAGTGCACTATATAGGGAATAGGGTTCTATAGAGCCCTGGTCTAAATTAGTGCACTATATAGGGAATAGGGTTCTATAGGGCCCTGGCCTAAAGTAGTACACTATATTTGAATGAGGCTTACAGTACTCGAAGTTTGAGAGTGTCTCTCTCGCGCTCTCTCTCTATATCCCTCTCTCTCTCTCTCTCTCTCTCTCTCTCTATCCATCTCTATCGTTCTTTCTCTAACTCCTCCACCTCTCTCTGTCTCTGTGTATCCATTTGTATCGCTCGCTCGCTCTCTCTCTCTCTCTCTCTGTCTCTCTGTCTCTCTCTCTCTCTCTCTCTTTCTCCGTCTATCCATCTCTATCGTTCTTTCTATAACTCCTCCAGCTATCTCTGTCTCTCTGTGTATCCATTTCTATCGCTCGCTCTATCTCTCTCTCTCTCTCCCTTTCCTTCTCTCTATCCCAACCCCTCTCTCTCTAGCCCTGGTTTCACCTTGCGTTAACATGTGGTTGTCGCCATCCAATCAAGATGATCCAATCTCTATCTGATGGAGATTTGTTGCGTCTACACCAGTGCCGGATTCTGCGGGGAGGAACGGCTCATAATAATGTCTGGAACGGAGCAAATGGAACGGCTTCAGACACAGTTTAATGTGCCACCCTCCTCCTGTGGTCTACACATGGAAATAAAAGGTGTCTCTAATCTGCCAACTGCATCCATATCCATAAACCTCCATTATGACACAAGCTGTATAAATGGACAGAGAAGAGAACACTTTTATAATCAATAGTTGTAAACATAGACTGGGCGCAATAATGTCCCGATAACCTAAACCTGTCCACAGCTGTACAAATTAATATTCCAAAAATCTCTCCCATAGTAGACTGGGCGTAATACTATCCCGATAAACCTGTCCACAGCTGTACAAATAGATATTCATAGAAACACTCTCATTCCTAAAAAAAAGTCAAAACACAAATAAGCTGAGTATCTGGACGAAACAGGTTCAGTTGCAGGCCCTAATGAAACAGGTTCAGTTACAGGCCCTAATGAAACAGGTTCAGTTACAGGCCCTAATGAAACAGGTTCAGTTACACGCCCTAATGAAACAGGTTCAGTTACAGGCCCTAATGAAACAAGTTCAGTTACAAGCCCTAATGAAACAGGTTCAGTTACAGGCCCTAATGAAACAGAAACAGGTTCAGTTACAGGCCCTAATGAAACAGAAACAGGTTCAGTTACAGGCCCTAATGAAACAGGTTCAGTTACAGGCCCTAATTAAACAGGTTCAGTTACAGGCCCTAATGAAACAGGTTGAGTTACAAGCCCTAATGAAACAGGTTCAGTTACAGGCCCGAATGAAACAGAAACAGGTTCAGTTACAGGCCCTAATGAAACAGGTTCAGTTACAGGCCCTAATGAAACAGAAACAGGTTCAGTTACAGGCCCCAAAGAAACAGGTTCAGTTACAGGCCCTAATGAAACAGAAACAGGTTCAGTTACAGGCCCCAATGAAACAGGTTAAGTTACAGGCCCTAATGAAACAGGTTCAGTTACAGGCCCTAATGAAACAGGTTTAGTTACAGGCCCTAATGAAACAGGTTCAGTTACAGGCCCCAATGAAACAGAAACAGGTTCAGTTACAGGCCCCAATGAAACAGGTTCAGTTACAGGCCCTAAAGAAACAGAAACAGGTTCAGTTACAGGCCCTAAAGAAACAGAAACAGGTTCAGTTACAGGCCCTAATGAAACAGGTTCAGTTACAGGCCCTAATGAAACAGGTTCAGTTACAGGCCCTAATGAAACAGGTTGAGTTACAAGCCCTAATGAAACAGGTTCAGTTACAGGCCCTAAAGAAACAGAAACAGGTTCAGTTACAGGCCCTAAAGAAACAGAAACAGGTTCAGTTACAGGCCCTAATGAAACAGGTTCAGTTACAGGCCCTAATGAAACAGGTTCAGTTACAGGCCCTAATGAAACAGGTTCAGTTACAGGCCCTAATGAAACAGGTTCAGTTACAGGCCCCAATGAAACAGGTTCAGTTACAGGCCCTAATGAAACAGAAATAGGTTCAGTTACAGGCCCTAACGAAACAGGTTCAGTTACAGGCCCCAATGAAACAGGTTCAGTTACAGCCTCCAATGAAACAGGTTCAGTTACAGGCCCTAATGAAACAGAAACAGGTTCAGTTTCAGGCCCCAATGAAACAGAAACAGGAACAGTTACAGTCAAAATAAATAAATACCAACCTTCTTTCTAATTGTCTTTAACACATCTTTTTTGGGACTAATGCTCATGCTGTGTGTGTTCCATTATTTGTGACATTGTGGTTCCACCGAAGAATGTAAACGAAACACATCCTATACATCCTATTCATAATGAATAATCAGAGGCATGTTACAAGCTTATAATAAATAATTCTCATCAAACTCCATCAATCAGGCCTTTATGGTAGAGTGGCCAGACGGAAGCCACTCCTCAGTAAAAGGCACATGACAGCCAGCTTGGAGTTTGCCGAAAGACACCTAAAGAACTATCAGACCATGAGAAACAAGATTCTCTGGTCTGATAGAACCAAGATCTAAATCTTTGGCCTGAAAGCCAAGCGTCACATCTGGAGGAAACCTGGCACCATCGCTACAGTGAAGCGTGGTGGTGGCAGCATCATGCTGTGGGGATGTTTTTCAATGGCAGGGACTGGTAGGTGTTAGGGTTGGTTCCTTTCGTCCTTGTCAATCATTGGCTCATTGGTGAAATTAGCATTATGACAATATCTTTAATTAAATCATTACAAATCCTTTATTAATGCAATTGCAGAAAGAAGTTGACAATCAGGAACAGGAACAGGAACAGGAAGAGGAACAGGAACAGGAACAGGAACACAGCACACATGTTTCTGAGTAAGTTCTGCATCAAACAAAAGGTCTCCAGGTGTTTTGTTAAACCGACGTCCCACCTTCGTGATGTCACTGACTACGTCATTACCTTTTTACTCCTGAGACCAAAACCCCGTGCCTACCAAGCTACATAAACAAGGCTTTTAGTGTTATCTACAAACTTAGCAGTAAACGTCCTCAAAGTTGATTTACTGTGGAATGTTTGACGAGCCTCTTATCTCCCAGACTCCTCTGCAGAGTTCTGTCTCAGTCACACATCTCTAAGATGGGTCTTCTCTATAAGAGAAAGAGAGAGAGAGAGAACTAAAAAACAACTGTGGACCAATTCCAAACCTCTATAATGAATATATATATATATATATATATATAGTTAATCTGTAGTCTAGGACCCTATAAATGTAAGGGGTCTTATAACCCCTCCCCTTCTATTAATACAACATAAGCATAATCAATTATTCTAATAAATCAAATATTTGATGACCCCTAGGTGAACTTCTAACATAGGCTAGTCAGGATTGAGGGAAATATGAACGAAGCAAAGTACAGAGAGATCCTTGATGAAAACCTGCTCCAGAGCGCTCAGGACCTCATACTGGGGAGAAGGTTCACCTTCCAACAAGACAATGACACTGAGCACACAACCAAGACAATGCTGTCCTTGAGTGGCCCAGCCAGAGCCCGGACTTGAACCCGATCCAACATCTCTGGAGAGACCTGAAAATAGCTGTGCAGCGATGCTCCCCTTCCAACCTGACAGAGCTTGAGAGGATCTGCAGAGAAGAATGGGAGAAACTCCCCAAATACAGGTGTGCCAAGCTTGTAGCGTCATACCCAAGAAGACTGGAGGCTGTATTCGCTACCAAAGGTTATTCAACAAAGTACTGAGTAAAGGGTCTGAATACTTATGTAAATACAATATTTCCGTTTTTAACTTTCATACATTTGCAAAAAATTCTAAAAAACTGTTTTTTCTTTGTCATTATGGGGTATTGTGTGTAGATTGATGAGGAAAATAAACAACTTATTGAATTTTAGAGTAACGCTGTAATATAAAAAAAAATGTGGAAAAAGTCAAGGGGTCTGAATACTTTCCAAATGCACTGAAAGCACAAACACTTACAGTACAGACTGAAAACAGAAACTACAGTACATACTGAAAACACAAGTATAACACTTACAGTACAGACTGAAAACACATATAAAAAGTTTTCAGTACAGACTGAAAACACATTTATATTCTGTATTGACTGAGAACACAAGCAGATACACTAAATACTGAGAAGACAAGCATAACACTTACAGTACCGACTGAGAAGACAAGCATAACGTGTACTGTAGAGACTGAAAACACAAGCATTACATGTACTGTAGAGACTGAGAACAGAAGCATTGTGGTCAGTAGTTATGTCAATGTGGTCAGTGGTTATGTCGATGTGGTCAGTGGTTATGTAGATGTGGTCAGTAGAGATGTAGATGTGGTCAGTAGTTATGTAGATGTGGTCAGTGGTTATGTAGATGTGGTCAGTAGTTATGTAGATGTGGTCAGTGGTTATGTAGATGTGGTCAGTGGTTATGTATATGTGGTCAGGGGTTATGTAGATGTGGTCAGTAGTTATGTAGATGTGGTCAGTAGTTATGTAGATGTGGTCAGTAGTTATGTCGATGTGGTCAGTAGTTATGTAGATGTGGTCAGTGGTTATGTCGATGTGGTCAGTAGTTATGTAGATGTGGTCAGTAGTTATGTAGATGTGGTCAGTGGTTGTGTAGATGTGGTCAGTGGTTATGTAGATGTGGTAAGGGGTTATGTAGATGTGGTCAGTAGTTATGTAGATGTGGTAAGGGGTTATGTAGATGTGGTCAGTAGTTATGTAGATGTGGTCAGTAGTTATGTAGATGTGGTCAGTAGTTATGTAGATGTGGTCAGGGGTTATGTATATGTGGTCAGTGGTTATGTAGATGTGGTCAGTAGTTATGTAGATGTGGTAAGGGGTTATGTAGATGTGGTCAGTAGTTATGTAGATGTGGTCAGTAGTTATGTAGATGTGGTCAGTAGTTATGTAGATGTGGTCAGGGGTTATGTATATGTGGTCAGTGGTTATGTAGATGTGGTCAGTAGTTATGTAGATGTGGTCAGGGGTTATGTAGATTGGGTCAGTAGTTATGGCGATGTGGTCAGTAGTTATGTAGATGTGGTCAGGGGTTATGTCGATGTGGTCAGGGGTTATGTAGATGTGGTCAGTAGTTATGTAGATGCGGTCAGTAGTTATGTAGATGTGGTCAGGGGTTATGTATATGTGGTCAGGAGTTATGTAAATGTGGTCAGGGGTTATGTATATGGGTCAGTGGTTATGTAGATGCGGTCAGTAGTTATGTAGATGCGGTCAGTAGTTATGTAGATGTGGTCAGTAGTTATGTAGATGTGGTCAGTGGTTATGTAGATGTGGTCAGTGGTTATGTAGATGTGGTAGTTGTGTGGTTGTGGACAGTGGTTGTGGTCAGTAGTTGTGGTTGACCAGGGTCCACGGGGAAGGGAACCCGTACAGTCCTCTACTGTTGACCAGGGTCCACAGGGAAGGGAACCCGTACAGTCCTCTACTGTTGACCAGGGTCCACAAGGAAGGGAACCCGTACAGTCCACTACCGTTGACAAGGGTCCACAAGGAAGGGAACCCGTACAGTCCTCTACCGTTGACCAGGGGAAGGGAACCCATACAGTCCTCTACCGTTGACCAGGGGAAGAGACCCAATACAGTCCTCTACTGTTGACCAGGGTCCACAGGGAAGGGAACCCGTACAGTCCTCT
This sequence comes from Oncorhynchus clarkii lewisi, assembly GCF_045791955.1. Taxonomy (NCBI): domain Eukaryota; kingdom Metazoa; phylum Chordata; class Actinopteri; order Salmoniformes; family Salmonidae; genus Oncorhynchus; species Oncorhynchus clarkii. The sequence continues at coordinate 79,599,823 of NC_092155.1, forward strand.
ACTGTTGACCAGGGTCCACAGGGAAGGGAACCCGTACAGTCCTCTACTGTTGACCAGGGTCCACAGGGAAGGGAACCCATACAGTCCTCTACTGTTGACCAGGGGAAGGGAACCTGTACAGTCCTCTACTGTTGACCAGGGTCCACAGGGAAGGGAACCCGTACAGTCCTCTACTGTTGACCAGGGTCCACAGGGAAGGGAACCCGTACAGTCCTCTACTGTTGACCAGGGTCCACAGGGAAGGGAACCCGTACAGTCCTCTACTGTTGACCAGGGTCCACAGGGAAGGGAACCCGTACCCTCTACTGTTGACCAGGGTCCACAGGGAAGGGAACCCGTACAGTCCTCTATTGTTGACCAGGGTCCACAGGGAAGGGAACCCACACAGTTCTCTACTGTTGACCAGGGTCCACAGGGAAGGGAACCCGTACAGTCCTCTACTGTTGACCAGGGTCCACAGGGAAGGGAACCCGTACAGTCCTCTACTGTTAACCAGGGTCCACAGGGAAGGGAACATGGTTCCATGTGGGAGGGAACCAATGGTCGGTCGGTCGGTCGGTCCAAAAATGGTCGGTCGGTCGGTCCGGTCCGGTCCGTCCGTCGACCAGGGTCCACAGGGAAGGGAACATGGTTCCATGTGGGAGGGAACCAATGGTCGGTCGGTCGGTCGGTCCAAAAATGGTCGGTCGGACGGATGTTGACATGAGTACCCTGATATCGGGGAATTTGTGCCATTCTGAAAAAATTGTCCGTCCGTCCGTGTGTGTGTGTGTGTGTGTGTGTGTGTGTGTGTGTGTGTGTGTGTGTGTGTGTGTGTGTGTGTGTGTGTGTGTGTGTGTGTGGTCATCAGCCTTGATGCTATCTAGAATTTCACAAGCTTTTATTACTAGTTTATAATGACTGATAGATTTACGTTGGATTCGACAACACTTTAGATAGCTCCTTACCCCAACACTTTAGGTAGCTCCTTACCCCAACACTTTAGGTAGCTCCTTACCCCAACACTTTAGGTAGCTCCTTACCCCAACACTTTAGGTAGCTCCTTACCCCAACACTTTAGGTAGCTCCTTACCCCAACACTTTAGGTAGCTCCTTACCCCAACACTTTAGGTAGCTCCTTACCCCAACACTTTAGGTAGCTCCTTACCCCAACACTTTAGGTAGCTCCTTACCCCAACACTTTAGGTAGCTCCTTACCCCAACACTTTAGGTAGCTCCTTACCCCAACACTTTAGGTAGCTCCTTACCCCAACACTTTCGGTAGCTCCTTACCGCAACACTTTCGGTAGCTCCTTACCCCAACACTTTCGGTAGCTCCTTACCCCAACACTTTAGAAAGCTCCTTACCCCAACACTTTAGAAAGCTCCTTACCCCAACACTTTAGGTAGCTCCTTACCCCAACACTTTAGGTAGCTCCTTACCCCAACACTTTAGGTAGCTCCTTACCCCAACACTTTCGGTAGCTCCTTACCCCAACACTTTCGGTAGCTCCTTACCCCAACACTTTCGGTAGCTCCTTACCCCAACACTTTAGGTAGCTCCTTACCCCAACACTTTAGGTAGCTCCTTACCCCAACACTTTAGGTAGCTCCTTACCCCAACACTTTAGGTAGCTCCTTACCCCAACACTTTCGGTAGCTCCTTACCGCAACACTTTCGGTAGCTCCTTACCCCAACACTTTCGGTAGCTCCTTACCCCAACACTTTAGAAAGCTCCTTACCCCAACACTTTAGAAAGCTCCTTACCCCAACACTTTAGGTAGCTCCTTACCCCAACACTTTAGGTAGCTCCTTACCCCAACACTTTAGGTAGCTCCTTACCCCAACACTTTCGGTAGCTCCTTACCCCAACACTTTCGGTAGCTCCTTACCCCAACACTTTCGGTAGCTCCTTACCCCAACACTTTAGGTAGCTCCTTACCCCAACACTTTAGGTAGCTCCTTACCCCAACACTTTAGGTAGCTCCTTACCCCAACACTTTAGGTAGCTCCTTACCCCAACACTTTAGGTAGCTCCTTACCCCAACACTTTCGGTAGCTCCTTACCGCAACACTTTCGGTAGCTCCTTACCCCAACACTTTCGGTAGCTCCTTACCCCAACACTTTAGAAAGCTCCTTACCCCAACACTTTAGGTAGCTCCTTACCCCAACACTTTAGGTAGCTCCTTACCCCAACACTTTAGGTAGCTCCTTACCCCAACACTTTCGGTAGCTCCTTACCCCAACACTTTCGGTAGCTCCTTACCCCAACACTTTCGGTAGCTCCTTACCCCAACACTTTAGGTAGCTCCTTACCCCAACACTAGGCATGTTGCATTTTCATGGAATCCAATGATTTTTGAAACGGAAAACCATCCAAACGGGAAAACGTTTTTTTTGTTGTGTTGCAATGAAAACAGGAGTTTCCTTTTGACAAATGAAGGTAGGTTCCTCCTCGTTTCATTCTGCTTCCCTTTGATATCTGGGGAACACACTCCCTGTTGTGTGTCGACACAACGGCACCCTGGTTCATGTGGTGGTGGTAATCAGATCATTCTCAGTGGGGACTTTAAACAACGGCTGATTGATGCTGAAGAACATCACGCGTAAATCCTATTCACAAACCGTATCAGTAGGAGAGCTGATGTCGGATCAATTATGTCTTTAAAGATCATAATGAATACGAGAGGAGAGCTGGTCTAGGATCAGTTATGTCTTTAAGATCATAATGAATAAGAGGGGAGAGCTGATCATAGATCAGCAGTCTGACACACTCTCTGAATAATACAGGCTCTAGGCTCTGATTACCAGCTTCCTGTTGATGCAGTTCAGAGATCATGGAGCAGACTATTTGTTCACAGCACAGAGAGAGACAAGACACACTGAAGAGATCTGGGAGACAAGAGGTCTCCAACTGATTGCCTAAGAATTATAATCAATTTACTAATTGATTGTCTATGATATGCACTATTGAGGACATCACACATTCCACCGAGAGACCCGGGTGCTGCTGATCGACATCGATAACTGTCATCAAACCCTGGTGTATTCATTAGGAACCAAACGAAACAAAACAGAGCGGGACCTACCTGAATTTGTCCGAAATAAACTTGTTTTCATCGTAAAATGTTTTACGTTTGGATTAAACAGTTTCTGAATGTTTTTGCTACGGTGTGTGACTAATGAATACACTCCTAAACTAGTGTGACCGATGTTATCTACTGGACTATGTAAAGAGCAACAGAGCTCAGCCAGAGTACTCCAGTTCTAATCCCTCTGTTCCTTGATTGGATTTACAGAACGTCAAATAACTCGGCGAGGACTTGTGACCACTCCGCCCGTCTGCTAAAACCTCAGATATTCTCCTGATGAGAAGACTAAACCTCAATAGAGGCTGAGAAGAAGAAAGATAACAAGCCTGATAACCTCTCCTCGTCTCCTTGGACACCGAAAGATAACAAGCCTGATAACCTCTCCTCGTATCCTTGGACACCGAAAGATAACAAGCCTGATAACCTCTCCTATTCTCCTTGGACACCGAAAGATAACAAGCCTGATAACCTCTCCTATTCTCCTTGGACACCGAAAGATAACAAGCCTGATAACCTCTCCTATTCCTCTTGGACACCGAAAGATAACAAGCCTGATAACCTCTCCTCGTCTCCTCGGACACCAATAACAGTGAAAGTCAAGTCTAGTTGATTGTTGTTCCTGTATCCTAAACATGTCTCCATCGAGGTCTGTGGAGCCTCCTCTCTCCAGTGGGCAGTCTGTGTCTGGTCAGTCTGTGCCTGCTCCTCTGTCCATCTCCTTCTCTGGATCGGGGTTCCTGGCTACGTACCAGTTGGGTGTGGCCCAGAGCATGCGGGACCGGTCCCCCAGGGTGCTGCAGACGGCCCCTAAGGTCATGGGGGCCTCGGCCGGGTCTCTGGTGGCTGCTGCCGTAGTCTGTGGCTCCAGTCTGGGTAAGAGAGTTAATTATGCTGAGAAGTTGACCAGTCTGGGTAAGAGAGTTAAACTTCTACCCCCTCCTTTTTCGAACATTCTGTTAAAAATCGCGCAACTTTTCAGCGTCCTGCTACTCATGCCAGGAATATAGTATATGCATATGATTAGTATGTGTGGATAGAAAACACTCTGAAGTTTCTAAAACTGGTTAAATCACGGCTGTGACTATAACAGATCGTGTGTTTCATTGAAAAACGCAAGAAAAACTGCTCTCTGAAAGCTAAAAATAATTTCCATAAGTCACTTCCATGGGTTGTTAAAAGAGGACAAAATTTAATATCGACCTGCATGCAATTCATACAAATTCCACACGATGTCGCCATTGTCGTCATTTTCAATTGAATTTATTGTTGGAAAATCCATCTATCTGGCTTCCGTTTCTTCCAGTCTCCACCAGGACGTTGTTAATGTGGACATGGGCAGCCATTGATTTGCACACGAGGAGCTATTGAATATACATCGCCCTGTAATCATTTTGATAGATTATAAACGTTTACTAATACCTAAAGTTGGATTACAAAAGGATTTCGAAGTGTTTTGTGAAAGTTTATCGTCAACTTTTTTTATTTAAAAAAATGATGCAGCGTTAAAAAACGATGTTTTTTTCTGAATGACACAGCTTCCACAGAAAGCTATTTTGGGTATATATGGACCGATTTAAACGAAAAAAAGACCCAATAGTGATGTTTATGGGGCATATAGGAGTGCCAAGAAAGAAGCTCGTCAAAGGTAATGAATGTTTTATATTTTATTTCTGCGTTTTGTGCAGCGCCGGATAAGCAGAGTCTTTGTTTACGTCGCATTCAGGCATTTTCAGGTGGTGCATGCTATCAGATAATACCTTCTCATGCTTTCGCCGAAAAGCATTTTAAAAATCTGACTTGTTGGCTAGGTTCACAACGAGTGTAGCTTTAATTCAATACCCTGCTTGTGAATTTTGATCAAGGTTTGAGTTTAAACGAGTACATTTAGCATTTAGCGTAGCGCATTTGCATTTCCAGGTGCCTACTTGAGACATATGCGTCTCAAGTAGAATCAAGAAGTTAATTATGCTGAGAAGTTGACCAGTCTGGGTAAGAGAGTTAATTGTACAGTATGAGTGTACGTGCTTGTCGGTGTGTGTGCCAAGCTGACTGTTTATGTGTGTGTCTGTCTATGTGTGTGTGTGTGTGTCTGTCTATGTGTGTGTGTGTGTGTCTGTTTATGTGTGTGTTTGTGTCTGTCTATGTGTGTGTGTGTGTGTGTGTCTGTCTATATGTGTGTGTGTGTCTGTCTATGTGTGTGTGTGTGTCTGTCTATGTGTGTGTGTGTGTCTGTCTATGTGTGTGTGTGTGTCTGTCTATGTATGTGTGTGTCTGTCTCTGTGTGTGTGTGTCTGTCTACATGTGTGTGGGTTTGTGTGTGTGTGTATTTATCAATATGTGTGTGTGCCAAGGTGACTGTTTATGTGTGTGTCTGTCTGTCTAAATGTGTGTGTGTGTGTGTGTGTGTGTGTGTGTGTGTGTGTGTGTGTGTGTGTCTGTCTGTAACAAGCCGACTGTTTATGTGGGTGTGTCTGTCTATATATGTGTGTGTGTGTGTGTGTGTGTCTGTCTATATTTGTGTGTGTGTGTGTGTTTGTGTCTGTCTATATATGTGTGTGTGTGTGTGTGTGTGTGTGTGTGTGTGTGTGTGTGTGTGTGTGTCTGTCTATATATGTGTGTGTGTGTCTGTCTATGTGTGTGTGTGTGTGTGTGTGTGTGTGTCTGTCTATATATGTGTGTGTGTGTGTGTGTGTGTGTGTCTATATATGTGTGTGTGTGTGTCTGTCTATATATGTGTGTGTGTGTGTGTCTGTCTATATATGTGTGTGTGTGTGTGTGTGTGTGTGCGTGTGTGTGTGTGTGTGTCTGTCTATATTTGTGTGTGTGTGTGTGTTTGTGTCTGTCTATATATGTGTGTGTGTGTGTCTGTCTATATATGTGTGTCTGTCTGTGTGTGTCTGTCTGTAACAAGCCGACTGTTTATGTGTGTGTGTCTATCTATATATGTGTGTGTGTGTGTGTGTGTGTGTCTGTCTGTGTGTGTGTGTGTCTGTCTGTAACAAGCCGACTGTTTATGTGTGTGTGTCTGTCTATATATATATATGTGTGTGTGTGTGTGTGTGTGTGTGTGTGTGTGTGTGTGTGTCTGTCTGTAACAAGCCGACTGTTTGTGTGTGTGTCTGTGTGTGTGTGTGTGTGTGTCTGTCTGTGTGTGTCTGTCTGTAACAAGCCGACTGTTTGTGTGTATGTCTGTCTATATACATGTGTGTGTGTGTGTGTGTGTGTGTCTGTCTGTAACAAGCCAACTGTTTACGTTTGTGTGTCTGTCTATATATATATATGTGTGTGTGTGTGTGTGTGTGTGTGTGTGTGTGTGTGTGTGTGTGTGTCTGTCTGTAACAAGCCGACTGTTTGTGTGTGTGTCTGTGTGTGTGTGTCTGTCTGTCTGTAACAAGCCGACTGTTTGTGTGTGTGTGTCTGTCTGTGTGTGTCTGTCTGTAACTCGCCGACTGTTTGTGTGTGTGTGTGTCTGTCTGTGTGTGTCTGTGTGTGTCTGTCTGTAACAAGCCGACTGTTTATGTGTGTGTGTCTGTCTATATGTGTGTGTGTGTGTGTGTGTGTGTGTGTGTGTGTGTGTGTGTGTGTGTGTGTGTGTGTGTGCGTGTGTGTGTGTCTATGTGTATGTGTAACAAGCCGATTGTTTATGCGTGTGTGTCTGTCTATATGTGTGTGTGTGTGTGTCTGTCTATATATGTGTGTGTGTGTGTCTGTCTATATATGTGTGTGTGTGTGTGTGTCTGTCTATATATGTGTGTGTGTGTGTGTCTGTCTGTGTGTGTGTGTGTGTCTGTCTGTAACAAGCCGACTGTTTATGTGTGTGTGTCTGTCTATATATGTGTGTGTGTGTGTGTGTGTGTGTGTGTGTGTGTGTGTGTGTGTGTGTGTAACAAGCCGATTGTTTATGCGTGTGTGTCTGTCTATATGTGTGTGTGTGTGTGTCTGTCTATATATGTGTGTGTGTGTGTCTGTCTATATATGTGTGTGTGTGTGTGTCTGTCTGTGTGTGTCTGTCTGTAACAAGCCAACTGTTTATGTGTGTGTGTGTGTGCCATGCAGACATGGTGCGTGATGAGATGCTGAGGTTTGCGCGGCAGATGAGGGGCCGTCTCCTGGGGCCGCTGCACCCTGCGGGGAACGTGTCTGTGTGGATAGAACGGATGCTGCGCCTCTTGCTACCGGCCGACGCCCACATCAGGGCCAGCGGACGCCTGGCCATCGCCATGACACGCATCCCAGATGGACAGAACATCATGGTGTCAAAGTTCACGTCCCGAGAAGACGTGGTGCAGGTGTGTTATGCTATAGACAATTACATAGATAAAACTAACATGAGTAGATCTCAGTTTAACGTGAGTAGATCTCAGTTTACAGTGAGTAGATCTCAGTATACCGTGAGTAGATCTCAGTTTACCGTGAGGTGATCTCAGTTTACTGTGAGTAGATCTCAGTTTACTGTGAGTAAATCTCAGTTTACCGTGAGTAAATCTCAGTTTACCGTGAGTAGATCTCAGTTTACCGTGAGTAGATCTCAGTTTACAGTGAGTATATCTCAGTTTAACGTGAGTAGATCTCAGTTTACAGTGAGTATATCTCAGTTTAATGTGAGTAGATCTCAGTTTACCGTGAGTAAATCTCAGTTTACCGTGAGTAGATCTCAGTTTACCGTGAGTAGATCTCAGTTTACCATGGTACACAGCATTAAATATAAGTATCAACATGTTGAATTTAGTGATGGTGTCTGTCTATGAGCCAGATGTTTAACTGCAGTTCTGTGTTTCCCCCACATGGAGGCGCTGTTGTGCGGTTGCTTTCTGCCTGGGTACTGTGGTATACAGCCACCAAGATACAAAGGAGTGGTGAGTCCCCACACTGCTCACTGTCTGTGGGCTAATATTAAACCTGTTACACTTTAAACTAATACACAAAACGTTTTACATTGGAGTTGAACCCCTGGAGTAGCACACCTGAGTCAAGGGCTTGATGATTAGTCGACCAGTTGAATCAGGTGTGCTGGTTCTGGAATAGTTTAGATCAACGGACCGGCTCCCTGATGAGTGGTTTGAAAGAGACTGCTATAAAGCAGTGCTCCATGGTGCATGTGATCATATCCCTGTTTGTGTGTTGTCCCGCAGCATTACGTGGACGGTGGTTTCTCCAGTATCCAGCCGACCAACTCCTGCTCAATTGGCCACACCCTCACTGTGTCTCCATTCGCTGGTGAGACGGACATCTGCCCAAAGGACCCCGCCCCACTGTGTGACATCGTGGTGAGCGGAGCGTACCTCCACTGCAGTCTTGTCAACGGTTACCGGATGCTACACGCCATCTACCCCTACGACTGGGAGGTATAACCACAAAACAAACTCAGCCCTCTACCTCTCCACCCAGTTCTCTACTTCTACCCCCTTCCCATAGGCCCCAAAACAACCCCTAACCTCCTTCCCATAGGCCCCAAAACAACCCCTAACCTCCTTCCCATAGGCCCCTAAACAACCCCTAACCTCCTTCCCATAGGCCCTAAAACAACCCCTAACCTCCTTCCCATAGGCCCCTAAACAACCCCTAACCTCCTTCCCATAGGCCCCTAAACAACCCCTAACCTCCTTCCCATAGGCCCCAAAACAACCCCTAACCTCCTTCCCATAGGCCCCAAAACAACCCCTAACCTCCTTCCCATAGGCCCCAAAACAACCCCTAACCTCCTTCCCATAGGCCCCAAAACAACCCCTAACCTCCTTCCCATAGGCCCCAAAACAACCCCTAACCTCCTTCCCATAGGCCCCTAAACAACCCCTAACCTCCTTCCCATAGGCCCCTAAACAACCCCTAACCTCCTTCCCATGGCACAACTTAATGTAGTGATGACTCCACCATATTGCCTCCACCTATCCCCACCTTTCAGATCTGCAGACTAGCAAATGATTAGCCTATCAGAAGGCCAGGTGGAGACATTACTTACACACAGTAAATGTGAGAGTGCTGTAAACATGATAGTTGATAACAGAAGGGGTGTTTGTGTCTATAACCTCTCCTCAGGCTCTGGACAAGGCCTACCACAGTGGATACAGAGACGGCCTTCACTTCCTACAAACCAGTGGTGGGTCATGATGTCATGTGATCTCTGTATACATGAGTCGCTTTATGGTGGCAAGAGATGAAGTGCTAGTGACTCCTTATGTTTTTTTTTCTCTCTCTATTTCTCACTCACTCTCTGTATCTCTCTCTACCCCTGCATCCCCCCTCCCCACCCCACTAGACCTGGTCCTATGTCTGCCACTTCTTAACACACCATCAGAGCCTCACTTCTCACCTCCTCCTGATGGATGGACAGATCTGGAGACAGACCTGGAGGAGGAGGAGAAGGAGGAGGAGGAGGAGAAGGAGGAGGAGGAGGAGGAGGAGGAGGAGAAGGAGGAGGAGGAGGAGGAGCAGATAGAGAGGAGGCAGATGAAGAGATGGGAGCAAAAGGAGGATGATGATGAAGAGGAGGAGGAGGAGGAGGAGAAGGAGGAGGAGCAGATAGAGAGGAGGCAGATGAAGAGATGGGAGCAAAAGGAGGATGATGATGAAGAGGAGGAGGAGGAGGATGAAGAATGGGTGGATGAGGTGAATGTGTGGTCCTCCCAGACAGAGACCAGAGGCAGTCAGAGAAACTGTTATCTTGAAGGGGGAGATCTACCTTGGCATCTGGCAAGCCTGGAGCAGGCCATTTACCTAGCCCTGCCCACCTGGATAAACACAGGTGCCGTGCACACACACTCGCAACACACACACACACACTCTCAGCGTCATCAAGCAAATTAAATGCTGAAACCATCACCGCCACCTTTCTTGATCTAACACTTGCACGTGTCTTTTCTTACTCGCGCTGACTTTGCCACCATACATTTTTCCCGTAGGGTATTTTAAAAACACTTAAAATAAGGGCTGTGTTTCGTGGAGGCCACCGTGACCTGACGTTTTGATTACCATGTAAATCTCTCTACGACAAGGTGACTTTTATCAATATATTCGGCTCTGTTTACTCTCAGATTCAAAAATGTTAGTTAGCATCAAAGTAGACATCATGCAAAACTATAAATCTTTGCAAGCTCCTGCAGGTCATTTCTATCTGACACCTTTAGTACCAGGTATTGATCCTGCAGGTCATCTCTGATACCATTAGTACCAGGTATTGATCCTGCAGGTCATCTCTGACACTTTTAGTACCAGGTATTGATCCTGCAGGTCATCTCTGATACCATTACTACCAGGTATTGATCCTGCAGGTCATCTCTGATACCATTACTACCAGGTATTGATCGTGCAGGTCATCTCTGATACCATTACTACCAAGTATTGATCCTACAGGTCATCTCTGATACCATTACTACCAGGTATTGATCCTGCAGGTCATCTCTGATACCTTAACTACCAGGTATTGATCCTGCAGGTCATCTCTGATACCATTACTACCAGGTATTGATCCTGCAGGTCATCTCTGATACCATTACTACCAGGTATTGATCGTGCAGGTAATCTCTGATACCATTACTACCAGGTATTGATCCTACAGGTCATCTCTGATACCATTACTACCAGGTATTGATCCTGCAGGTCATCTCTGATGCCTTTACTACCAGGTATTGATCCTGCAGGTCATCTCTGATACCATTACTACCAGGTATTGATCCTACAGGTCATCTCTATCTGATACCATTACTACCAGGTATTGATCCTGCAGGTCATCTCTGATACCATTACTACCAGGTATTGATCCTACAGGTTATCTCTGATACCTTTAGTACCAGGTATTGATCCTGCAGGTCATCTCTGATACCATTACTACCAGGTATTGATCCTGCAGGTCATCTCTGATACCATTACTACCAGGTATTGATCCTACAGGTCATCTCTGATACCATTACTACCAGGTATTGATCCTGCAGGTCTCTAGCTGATACCATTACTACCAGGTATTGATCCTGCAGGTCATCTCTGATACCTTTACTACCAGGTATTGATCCTGCAGGTCATCTCTGATACCATTACTACCAGGTATTGATCCTGCAGGTATTGAAACTGCAGGTCATCTCTGATACCATTACTACCACGTATTGATCCTGCAGGTCATATCTGATACCATTACTACCAGGTATTGATCCTGCAGGTCATCTCTGATACCATTACTACCAGGTATTGATCCTGCAGGTCATCTCTGATACCATTACTACCAGGTATTGATCCTGCAGGTCATCTCTGATACCATTACTACCAGGTATTGATCCTGCAGGTCATCTCTGATACCATTACTACCAGGTATTGATCCTGCAGGTCATCTCTGATACCATTACTACCAGGTATTGATCCTACAGGTCATCTCTGATACCATTACTACCAGGTATTGATCCTGCAGGTCTCTAGCTGATACCATTACTACCAGGTATTGATCCTGCAGGTCATCTCTGATACCTTTACTACCAGGCATTGATCCTGCAGGTCATCTCTGATACCATTACTACCAGGTATTGATCCTGCAGGTATTGATCCTGCAGGTCATCTCTGATACCATTACTACCAGGTATTGATCTTGCAGGTCATCTCTGATACCATTACTACCAGGTATTGATCATACAGGTCATCTCTGATACCATTACTACCAGGTATTGCTCATGCAGGTCTCTATCTGATACCATTACTACCAGGTATTGATCCTGCAGGTCATCTCTGATACCTTTAGTACCAGGTATTGATCCTGCAGGTCATCTCTGATACCATTACTACCAGGTATTGATCCTACAGGTCATCTCTGATACCATTACTACCAGGTATTGATCCTGCAGGTCATCTCTGATACCATTACTACCAGGTATTGATCCTGCAGGTATTGATCCTGCAGGTCATCTCTGATACCATTACTACCAGGTATTGATCTTGCAGGTCATCTCTGATACCATTACTACCAGGTATTGATCATACAGGTCATCTCTGATACCTTTAGTACCAGGTATTGATCCTGCAGGTCATCTCTGATACCATTACTACCAGGTATTGATCCTGCAGGTCATCTCTGATACCATTACTACCAGGTATTGCTCATGCAGGTCTCTATCTGATACCATTACTACCAGGTATTGATCCTGCAGGTCATCTCTGATACCATTACTACCCGGTATTGATCGTGCAGGTAATCTCTGATACCATTACTACCAGGTATTGATCCTGCAGGTCATCTCTGATACCATTACTACCAGGTATTGATCCTACAGGTAATCTCTGATACCATTACTACCAGGTATTGATCCTGCAGGTCATATCTGATACCATTACTACCAGGTATTGATCCTGCAGGTCATCTCTGATACCATTACTACCAGGTATTGATCCTGCAGGTCATCTCTGATACCATTACTACCAGGTATTGATCCTGCAGGTCATCTCTGATACCTTTACTACCAGGTATTGATCCTGCAGGTCATCTCTGATACCATTACTACCAGGTATTGATCGTGCAGGTCATCTCTGATACCATTACTACCAGGTATTGATCCTGCAGGTCATCTCTAATACCATTACTACCAGGTATTGATCCTACAGGTCATCTCTGATACCATTACTACCAGGTATTGATCCTGCAGGTCATATCTGATACCATTACTACCAGGTATTGATTCTGCAGGTCATCTCTGATACCATTACTGCCAGGTATTGTCCTGCAGGTCATCTCTGATACCATCACTACCAGGTATTGATCCTGCAGGTCATCTCTGATACCTTTAGTACCAGGTATTGATCCTGCAGGTCTCTAGCTGATACCATTACTACCAGGTATTGATCCTGCAGGTCATCTCTGATACCTTTACTACCAGGTATTGATCCTGCAGGTCATCTCTGATACCATTACTACCAGGTATTGATCCTGCAGGTCATCTCTGATACCTTAACTACCAGGTATTGATCCTGCAGGTCATCTCTGATACCATTACTACCAGGTATTGATCCTGCAGGTCATCTCTGATACCATTACTACCAGGTATTGATCGTGCAGGTAATCTCTGATACCATTACTACCAGGTATTGATCATACAGGTCATCTCTGATACCATTACTACCAGGTATTGATCCTGCAGGTCATCTCTGATGCCTTTACTACCAGGTATTGATCCTGCAGGTCATCTCTGATACCATTACTACCAGGTATTGATCCTACAGGTCATCTCTATCTGATACCATTACTACCAGGTATTGATCCTGCAGGTCATCTCTGATACCATTACTACCAGGTATTGATCCTACAGGTTATCTCTGATACCTTTAGTACCAGGTATTGATCCTGCAGGTCATCTCTGATACCATTACTACCAGGTATTGATCCTGCAGGTCATCTCTGATACCATTACTACCAGGTATTGATCCTACAGGTCATCTCTGATACCATTACTACCAGGTATTGATCCTGCAGGTCTCTAGCTGATACCATTACTACCAGGTATTGATCCTGCAGGTCATCTCTGATACCTTTACTACCAGGTATTGATCCTGCAGGTCATCTCTGATACCATTACTACCAGGTATTGATCCTGCAGGTATTGAAACTGCAGGTCATCTCTGATACCATTACTACCACGTATTGATCCTGCAGGTCATATCTGATACCATTACTACCAGGTATTGATCCTGCAGGTCATCTCTGATACCATTACTACCAGGTATTGATCCTGCAGGTCATCTCTGATACCATTACTACCAGGTATTGATCCTGCAGGTCATCTCTGATACCATTACTACCAGGTATTGATCCTGCAGGTCATCTCTGATACCATTACTACCAGGTATTGATCCTGCAGGTCATCTCTGATACCATTACTACCAGGTATTGATCCTACAGGTCATCTCTGATACCATTACTACCAGGTATTGATCCTGCAGGTCTCTAGCTGATACCATTACTACCAGGTATTGATCCTGCAGGTCATCTCTGATACCTTTACTACCAGGCATTGATCCTGCAGGTCATCTCTGATACCATTACTACCAGGTATTGATCCTGCAGGTATTGATCCTGCAGGTCATCTCTGATACCATTACTACCAGGTATTGATCTTGCAGGTCATCTCTGATACCATTACTACCAGGTATTGATCATACAGGTCATCTCTGATACCATTACTACCAGGTATTGCTCATGCAGGTCTCTATCTGATACCATTACTACCAGGTATTGATCCTGCAGGTCATCTCTGATACCTTTAGTACCAGGTATTGATCCTGCAGGTCATCTCTGATACCATTACTACCAGGTATTGATCCTACAGGTCATCTCTGATACCATTACTACCAGGTATTGATCCTGCAGGTCATCTCTGATACCATTACTACCAGGTATTGATCCTGCAGGTATTGATCCTGCAGGTCATCTCTGATACCATTACTACCAGGTATTGATCTTGCAGGTCATCTCTGATACCATTACTACCAGGTATTGATCCTGCAGGTCATCTCTGATACCATTACTACCCGGTATTGATCGTGCAGGTAATCTCTGATACCATTACTACCAGGTATTGATCCTGCAGGTCATCTCTGATACCATTACTACCAGGTATTGATCCTACAGGTAATCTCTGATACCATTACTACCAGGTATTGATCCTGCAGGTCATATCTGATACCATTACTACCAGGTATTGATCCTGCAGGTCATCTCTGATACCATTACTACCAGGTATTGATCCTGCAGGTCATCTCTGATACCATTACTACCAGGTATTGATCCTGCAGGTCATCTCTGATACCTTTACTACCAGGTATTGATCCTGCAGGTCATCTCTGATACCATTACTACCAGGTATTGATCGTGCAGGTCATCTCTGATACCATTACTACCAGGTATTGATCCTGCAGGTCATCTCTAATACCATTACTACCAGGTATTGATCCTACAGGTCATCTCTGATACCATTACTACCAGGTATTGATCCTGCAGGTCATATCTGATACCATTACTACCAGGTATTGATTCTGCAGGTCATCTCTGATACCATTACTGCCAGGTATTGTCCTGCAGGTCATCTCTGATACCATCACTACCAGGTATTGATCCTGCAGGTCATCTCTGATACCTTTAGTACCAGGTATTGATCCTGCAGGTCTCTAGCTGATACCATTACTACCAGGTATTGATCCTGCAGGTCATCTCTGATACCTTTACTACCAGGTATTGATCCTGCAGGTCATCTCTGATACCATTACTACCAGGTATTGATCCTGCAGGTCATCTCTGATACCATTACTACCAGGTATTGATCCTGCAGGTCTCTATCTGATACAATTACTACCAGGTATTGATCCTACAGGTCATCTCTGATACCATTACTACCAGGTATTGATCCTGCAGGTCTCTAGCTGATACCATTACTACCAGGTATTGATCCTGCAGGTCATCTCTGATACCTTTACTACCAGGTATTGATCCTGCAGGTCATCTCTGATACCATTACTACCAGGTATTGATCCTGCAGGTCATCTCTGATACCATTACTACCAGGTATTGATCCTGCAGATCTCTATCTGATACCATTACTACCAGGTATTGATCCTACAGGTCATCTCTGATACCATTACTACCAGGTATTGATCCTACAGGTCATCTCTATCTGACACCATTACTACCAGGTATTGATCCTGCAGGTCATCTCTGATACCATTACTACCAGGTATTGATCCTGCAGGTCTCTAGCTGATACCATTACTACCAGGTATTGATCCTGCAGGTCATCTCTGATACCATTACTACCAGGTATTGATCCTGCAGGTCATCTCTGATACCATTACTACCAGGTATTGATCCTGCAGGTCATCTCTGATACCATTACTACCAGGTATTGATCCTGCAGGTCATCTCTGATACCATTACTACCAGGTATTGATCCTGCAGGTATTGATCCTGCAGGTCATCTCTGATAACATTACTACCAGGTATTGATCCTGCAGGTCATCTCTGATACCATTACTACCAGGTATTGATCCTGCAGGTCATCTCTGATACCATTACTACCAGGTATTGATCCTGCAGGTCATCTCTGATACCATTACTACCAGGTATTGATCCTGCAGGTCATCTCTGATACCATTACTACCAGGTATTGACCCTGCAGGTCTCTAGCTGATACCATTACTACCAGGTATTGATCCTGCAGGTCATCTCTGATACCATTACTACCAGGTATTGATCCTGCAGGTCATCTCTGACACCTTTAGTACCAGGTATTGATCCTGCATGTCTCTATCTGACATCTTTACTACCAGGTATTGATCCTGCAGGTCATCTCTGATACCATTACTACCAGGTATTGATCCTGCAGGTCATCTCTGATACCATTACTACCAGGTATTGATCCTGCAGGTCTCTAGCTGATACCATTACTACCAGGTATTGATCCTGCAGGTCATCTCTGATACCATTACTACCAGGTATTGATCCTGCAGGTCATCTCTGACACCTTTAGTACCAGGTATTGATCCTGCATGTCTCTATCTGACATCTTTACTACCAGGTATTGATCCTGCAGGTCATCTCTGATACCATTACTACCAGGTATTGATCCTGCAGGTCATCTCTGATACCATTACTACCAGGTATTGATCCTGCAGGTCTCTAGCTGATACCATTACTACCAGGTATTGATCCTGCAGGTCATCTCTGATACCATTACTACCAGGTATTGATCCTGCAGGTCATCTCTGACACCTTTAGTACCAGGTATTGATCCTGCATGTCTCTATCTGACATCTTTACTACCAGGTATTGATCCTGCAGGTCATCTCTGATACCATTACTACCAGGTATTGATCCTGCAGGTCTCTAGCTGATACCATTACTACCAGGTATTGATCCTGCAGGTCATCTCTGATACCATTACTACCACGTATTGATCCTGCAGGTCATCTCTGATACCATTACTACCAGGTATTGATCCTGCAGGTCTCTAGCTGATACCATTACCACCAGGTATTGATCCTGCAGGTCATCTCTGATACCATTACTACCAGGTATTGATCCTGCAGGTCATCTCTGACACCTTTAGTACCAGGTATTGATCCTGCATGTCTCTATCTGACATCTTTACTACCAGGTATTGATCCTGCAGGTCATCTCTGATACCATTACTACCAGGTATTGATCCTGCAGGTCATCTCTGATACCATTACTACCAGGTATTGATCCTGCAGGTCTCTAGCTGATACCATTACTACCAGGTATTGATCCTGCAGGTCATCTCTGATACCATTACTACCAGGTATTGATCCTGCAGGTCATCTCTGACACCTTTAGTACCAGGTATTGATCCTGCATGTCTCTATCTGACATCTTTACTACCAGGTATTGATCCTGCAGGTCATCTCTGATACCATTACTACCAGGTATTGATCCTGCAGGTCATCTCTGATACCATTACTACCAGGTATTGATCCTGCAGGTCTCTAGCTGATACCATTACTACCAGGTATTGATCCTGCAGGTCATCTCTGATACCATTACTACCAGGTATTGATCCTGCAGGTCATCTCTGACACCTTTAGTACCAGGTATTGATCCTGCATGTCTCTATCTGACATCTTTACTACCAGGTATTGATCCTGCAGGTCATCTCTGATACCATTACTACCAGGTATTGATCCTGCAGGTCTCTAGCTGATACCATTACTACCAGGTATTGATCCTGCAGGTCATCTCTGATACCATTACTACCACGTATTGATCCTGCAGGTCATCTCTGATACCATTACTACCAGGTATTGATCCTGCAGGTCTCTAGCTGATACCATTACTACCAGGTATTGATCCTGCAGGTCATCTCTGATACCATTACTACCAGGTATTGATCCTGCCGGTCTCTAGCTGACACATTTACTGCCAGGTGTTGTGTCAATTTAAAACTTGCATAAGACAGTCCACAGGATATGCCTCGATTCAGCAGTCTCTTCCAGGCCATCATGGCATCTTTTTTTCTTGATGATAGCTACATTAGCAGCTAATTAGCATTACTTTTATACAGATAAAAGTCACCTTGTCCTAGAGAGATATACATGGTTATCAACATGTCACGCCAAGGTAAGCCTACACGAATCATAGCCCGTATATGTTTCTAAAATCCCCTTTGGGGAAACATGAATGGTGGGAAAACGATTGCAACCACTTCCTTTTTTTACGGCTAGGTTTTATGGGTATTATGACTCATACTCTGGTACTCTATGGAAGAAACAATGTCCTTACTATGACTGTGATGTGTCTCCCTAAACTACTGTAAGATGAACGCACTAACTGTAAGTCGCTCTGGATAAGAGCCTCTGATAAATGACTAAAATGTAAATGATTCGATTTTTACCTTGAGAACACTTAATAGACTGAGAGTGGCCGGGTATAAGGAAGTGTCATGTTATTACCAGCTGTGATTGGTGTTTCAGCGTTGCTATGCAACATCATGGAGTTGCTGTGGACTCATCCCCTACTCTGTGTGATGTCATACCTGCTCCTCCCCTTCACCGTGCTACTCAGCTTCCTGATTGAAAATACACACAGGTAAGACACATGCACACGCACACACTAGTGCTGAGCGATTAACCAACATCTCTGTTATTCGTTTTTTAAAGGGGCTTGTTTTCATCACATCAGAGGCATTTCTAGGACAGTGAGAAGTCAAAGCCCAGACAGGTCAGGGCTTCGCTCTCTGAATGACACACCTTATAACAACTTCCGGTGTCTAAAGATACATGTCGTCCTGCTTTGTGGCATTTCGCAAAGGCTCTGTGTTCTAATGATCACACTATAAGGCTCTACTGATCACACTATAAGGCTCTGTGTTCTACTGATCACACTATAAGGCTCTACTGATCACATTATAATGCTCTATGTTCTACTGATCACACTATAAGGCTCTATATTCTACTGATCACACTATAAGGCTCTACTGATCACACTATAAGGCTCTGTGTTCTACTGATCACACTATAAGGCTCTATGTTCTACTGATCACACTATAAGGCTCTATGTTCTACTGATCACACTATAAGGCTCTACTGATCACACTATAAGGCTCTGTGTTCTACTGATCACACTATAAGGCTCTATGTTCTACTGATCACACTATGATGCTCTATGTTCTACTGATCACACTATAAGGCTCTATGTTCTACTGATCACACTATAAGGCTCTATGTTCTACTGATCACACTATACTGCTCTATGTTCTACTGATCACATTATAAGGCTCTATGTTATACTGATCACACTATAAGGCTCTATGCTCTACTGATAACACTATAAGGCTCTATGTTCTACTGTTCACACTATAAGGCTCTATGTTCTACTGATCACACTATAAGGCTCTATGTTCTACTGATCACACTATAAGGCTCTACTGATCACACTATAAGGCTCTACTGATCACACGATAAGGCTCTGTGTTCTACTGATCACACAATAAGGCTCTGTGTTCTACTGATCACACTATAAGGCTCTATGTTCTACTGATCACACTATAAGGCTCTATGTTCTACTGATCACACTATAAGGCTCTACTGATCACACCATAAGGCTCTACTGATCACACTATAAGGCTCTACTGATCACACTATAAGGCTCTACTGATCACACTATAAGGCTCTATGTTCTACTGATCACACTATAAGGCTCTATGCTCTGCGGATCACACTATAAGGCTCTATGCTCTACTGATCACACTATAAGGCTCTATGTTCTACTGATCACACTGATCAGACTTCATTCATTCAGTGAGGAGAGAGAGACTTCAGTGAGGAGAGAGAGAGAGAGACTCATTCATTCAGTGAGCAGAGAGAGACTTCAGTGAGGAGAGAGTGAGAGACTCATTCATTCAGTGAGCAGAGAGAGAGAGGCTCATTCATTCAGTGAGCAGAGAGAGAGAGAGGCTCATTCATTCAGTGAGCAGAGAGAGAGAGAGGCTCATTCATTCAGTGAGGAGAGAGAGACTCATTCGTTCAGTGAGGAGAGAGAGACTTCAGTGAGGAGAGAGAGACTTCAGTGAGGAGAGAGAGAGAGACGTCATTCATTCAGTGAGGAGAGAGAGACTTCAGTGAGGAGAGAGACTCGTTGATTCAGTGAGGAGAGAGAGACTTCAGTGAGGAGAGAGAGAGAGACTCATTAATTCAGTGAGGAGAGAGAGAGACTCATTCATTCAGTGAGGAGAGAGAGAGACTCATTCATTCAGTGAGGAGAGAGAGAGACTCATTCATTCAGTGAGGAGAGAGAGACTTCAGTGAGGAGAGAGAGACTCATTCATTCAGTGAGGAGAGAGAGACTTCATTGAGGAGAGAGAGAGACTCATTCATTCAGTGAGCAGAGAGAGACTTCAGTGAGGAGAGAGAGACTTCAGTGAGGAGAGAGAGAGAGACTCATTCATTCAGTGAGCAGAGAGAGACTTCAGTGAGCAGAGAGAGACTTCAGTGAGGAGAGAGAGAGAGACTCATTCATTCAGTGAGGAGAGAGAGAGACTCATTCATTCAGTGAGGAGAGAGAGAGAGACTCATTCATTCAGTGAGGAGAGAGAGAGAGACTCATTCATTCAGTGAGGAGAGAGAGAGAGAGAGGCTCATTCATTCAGTGAGGAGAGAGAGACTTCAGTGAGGAGAGAGAGAGAGAGAGAGACTCATTCATTCAGTGAGGAGAGAGAGAGAGAGACTCATTCATTCAGTGAGGAGAGAGAGAGAGAGAGGCTTATTAATTCAGTGAGGAGAGAGAGACTTCAGTGAGGAGAGAGAGAGAGACTCATTCATTCAGTGAGGAGAGAGAGAGAGAGACTCATCCATTCAGTGAGGAGAGAGAGAGAGAGGCTCATTCATTCAGTGAGGAGAGAGAGAGAGAGAGGCTCATTCATTCAGTGAGCAGAGAGAGACTTCAGTGAGGAGAGAGAGAGAGACTCATTCATTCAGTGAGGAGAGAGAGAGAGACTCATTCATTCAGTGAGGAGAGAGAGAGAGAGGCTCATTCATTCAGTGAGGAGAGAGAGAGAGAGAGGCTCATTCATTCAGTGAGCAGAGAGAGACTTCAGTGAGGAGAGAGAGAGAGACTCATTCATTCAGTGAGGAGAGAGAGAGAGACTCATTCATTCAGTGAGGAGAGAGAGAGAGAGAGGCTCATTCATTCAGTGAGCAGAGAGAGACTTCAGTGAGGAGAGAGAGAGAGACTCATTCATTCAGTGAGCAGAGAGAGACTTCAGTGAGGAGAGAGAGAGAGACTCATTCATTCAGTGAGGAGAGAGAGACTTCAGTGAGGAGAGAGACTCGTTGATTCAGTGAGGAGAGAGAGAGAGAGAGGCTCATTCATTCAGTGAGGAGAGAGAGAGAGAGGCTCATTCATTCAGTGAGGAGAGAGAGAGAGACTCATTCATTCAGTGAGGAGAGAGAGACTTCAGTGAGGAGAGAGAGAGAGACTCATTCATTCAGTGAGCAGAGAGAGACTTCAGTGAGGAGAGAGAGAGAGACTCATTCATTCAGTGAGGAGAGAGAGAGAGAGAGGCTTATTCATTCAGTGAGGAGAGAGAGAGACATTAGCGCCTGTGTGTATACCAACATCCTACAGCACATTGTCTTGGTGGGCTAAGTCAGGAATTGTTTTTAAAATAACTGCGCTAAATACTTGTCTGTTTGTGATGTCAAAATTGTGACAAATGAGCAGTGTAAAATACACACATTTAGTAAGTCAGGGAATTAGCAGGACATCGCTTTTTTAAAGCTTTTCTTTTCTTTCTCTCTCTGTGTGTGTGTGTGTGTGTGTGTGTGTGTGTGTGTGTGTGTGTGTGTGTGTGTGTGTGTGTGTGTGTGTGTGTGTGTGTGTGTGTGTGTGTGTGTGTGTGTGTCAGGATGGGAGTTTTAGGGTTCTGGCTGTGGCAGGATCTACGCCAGATCATGTTCTATTTAATGAACATCCTGGACTCCAGCCTCCGCAGAAACCTACAGAACAGGTACAACACAGACAGATACACACACACACTAGAGATTCATATTTTGTGTCTGTGTCAGAGCACTATGTACAGCACATCCTGTATGTATATATCTGGTGTGTGTGTGTGTGCATGAAGTGTGTGTGTTCTCAGGGTACGACCACCTCTCTTCCTGCCCGTGATGACAGAGGTGCAGGCGGAGTACGAGGGTCTGGAAGAGACCCCCCAGGGACAGATGTGTTCCACCCTCCGCCTCCACCTCTCCTCTTTCTCACCACCTCTCTCCGTCCTCTCCTCCCTCACCAGACTCCATCACAATCTTACTCCGCATGGATCTGGAGCGAGAGAAGGAGGGAGAGGAGGAGGCAGAGACGACCCCCACCATACCTCTCTATCCTGGGCTGAAAGAGGGGAGGATGAAGAAAGAGAGACCTTGGTTGACCCCCCCGGCACCCCATCCTAATAAAACAGACCTTTGTTGACACAACCCTGGCCCCCGATCCTAATAAGACAGACCTTGGTTGACCCCCTCCGGCACCCCATCCTAATAAGACAGACCTTGGTTGACCCCCCTAGCCCCCCATCCTAATAAGACAGACCTTGGTTGACCCCCCTAGCACCCATCCTAATAAAACAGACCTTGGTTGACCCCCTTAGCACCCATCCTAATAAAACAGACCTTGGTTGACCCCGCTAGCCCCCCATCCTAATAAAACAGACCTTGGTTGACCCCCCTAGCCCCTCATCCTAATAAAACAGACCTTGGTTGACCCCCCCCCTAGCCCCCCATCCTAATAAAACAGACCTTGGTTGACCCCCCCCCCTAGCCCCCCATCCTAATAAAACAGACCTTGGTTGACCCCCCTAGCCCCCCATCCTAATAAAACAGACCTTGGTTGACCCCCCCTATCCCCCCATTCTAATAAAACAGACCTTGGTTGACCCCCCCCTAGCCCCCCATCCTAATAAAACAGACATTGGTTGACCCCACTAGCACCCCATGCTAATAAAACAGACCTTGATTGACCCCCCTAGCACCCATCCTAATATAACAGACCTCGGTTGACCCCCCTAGCACCCATCCTAATAAAACAGACCTTGGTTGACCCCCTTAGCACCCATCCTAATAAAACAGACCTTGGTTGACCCCCCTAGCCCCCCATCCTAATAAAACAGACCTTGGTTGACCCCACTAGCACCCCATCCTAATAAAACAGACCTTGGTTGACCCCACTATCACCCCATGCTAATAAAACAGACCTTGGTTGACCCCCCTAGCACCCATCCTAATATAACAGACCTCGGTTGACCCCCTAGCACCCATCCTAATAAAACAGACCTTGGTTGACCCCCTTAGCACCCATCCTAATAAAACAGACCTTGGTTGACCCCCCCCTAGCCCCCCATCCTAATAAAACAGACCTTGGTTGACCCCCCTAGCCCCCCATCCTAATAAAACAGACCTTGGTTGACCCCACTAGCTCCCCATCCTAATAAAACAGACCTTGGTTGACCCCCCTAGCCCCCCATCCTAATAAAACAGACGTTGGTTGACCCCCCTAAACCCCCATCCTAATAAAACAGACCTTGGTTGACCCCCCTAGCCCCCCATCCTAATAAAACAGACCTTGGTTGTGCCCCCTAGGCCCCCATCCTAATAAAACAGACCTTGGTTGACCCCCCTAGCCCCCCATCCTAATAAAACAGACCTTGGTTGACCCCACTAGCTCCCCATCCTAATAAAACAGACCTTGGTTGACCCCCCTAGCCCCCCATCCTAATAAAACAGACGTTGGTTGACCCCCCTAAACCCCCATCCTAATAAAACAGACCTTGGTTGACCCCCCTAGCCCCCCATCCTAATAAAACAGACCTTGGTTGACCCCCCTAGCCCCCCATCCTAATAAAACAGACCTTGGTTGACCCCCCTAGCCCCCAATCCTAATAAAACAGACCTTGGTTGACCACACTAGCACCCCATGCTAATAAAACAGACCTTGGTTGACCCCCTTAGCACCCATCCTAATATAACAGACCTCGGTTGACCCCCCTAGCCCCCCATCCTAATAAAACAGACCTCGGTTGACCCCCCTAGCACCCCATCTTTATAATAGGCTATTCACACTAGACTAAACAGATTCTCTAAAGACTTTGAGAGAATACCCTCGGACAGACCGTTTACTAAAATGTAAAATGCTAACTTCTTACGTCTCGACCTCTACCTACACGCTTAGCCATGAGAATTCAGAAATCAGAATTTAAGCAGACTGAAATTGTTGCCTACTGAATCAAAATATTCAAGGACAAGCATTACGCTTTACCACATGCTTCCTAGTCGAACCAGTTTGAGTATATATTGAGATGTCATGTTGTGATGAGGAGAGTTTTCTTTTCCACGTCTGTTCCAAGCACACACTTTATTTTATTTTTTTCTTGAGGCGTGTCGCAATTCAGTAGCCGACGTGTATTGGCCAACAGCAGGGATTCTTCAATGAACTGTGTCTTGTCGTTCAGACAATTCATTTTCATGAACATTTTTTCACTTGAGAAATACTGCACCAACATCTTAGTTAGACGTAGAACTGTGTGACTAAGATCTTCTCGGCAAAAACGTCAAAATGTATTACCAATTTGTTTTTTTTTTTTGGGGGGGGGGGGGGTTATTTTAGATTAATTTAAACAATTTCGAGGAAGTGCGGCCGCCTTTTTCTCGTTTTTCAAGCAAAGGTATTTGAAGGAAGTATCCACAGACATTCCCTTCGCCTAGCCGAGTTCTGCTAGGAACTAACCAAACCTACTGTATGTGTGCAAACTCTTTGAGCCGATGTCAACCTAGTTGCCTAGGATTTTTGTAGTCGACTCGAAGTGGTCAAGGAGTCCATGGAATCAACTCTTTTGGAGTCGACTCCCAGTGGTCAAGGAGTCCAGGGAATCAACTCTTTTGGAGTCGACTCCCAGTGGTCAAGGAGTCCAGGGAATCAACTCTTTTGGAGTCGACTCCCAGTGGTCAAGGAGTCCAGGGAATCAACTCTTTTGGAGTCGACTCTCCACCACTATTATCAACTGCCCCAGTGAATTGTCAACTTTTTCAGTCACAATTTGCTTTTTTTCATGTAGTTATTTGCATGATATTGATAAAAATGAAGGTAGGCTGAAAAATAATATAGAAGCTAGCTATTGTTTAGGTAATGTTGGTTGACGTCAGCATTCAGCTAACTAATTAGCTAACTTAGCTAGTAAGTTAGCTGTATGTGGAGAGGATGCAGACAATTTGTTTAGCCTGCTACCTAGCTCTGTATAATATGAATTACACTGTATAATAACGTTACTGTTATAGTCGTATGAGAGGGTTAAACGTTTATTTTTTTCGATGCTGAAATAACCTGATGAAGCAAATGTTGTTAGCTAGCTAGCTAGCAGCTGAGTGTATAGATGAGAAAAGAAACCATTGATACGTCTGCACATGCTTGTGAATTATTACATTATTCAAGAGTGTAATATGGTTTCGTTGAACTAATACAACAGTGAATACTTAGTTGTGTCCTTGTACTTGGTTCCAGTAGTGGTGCGTGGGGGAAATCACTGGGGAAGCCAAGCCAGTATAAAAGCCATATTACAACCTACTGTATGTTGTGATAATTGTGAGGTTTGCTCTATAACCCCTTTCGTTAATATACCACCGTGATATACAATAAGGCCCGTGACATCAAAAGAGACAACAGTCACACAGCGGCGGAATAAATTCAACCACACGTTTGTTTTATTAAAAAGTGGCAAGTGATTTTGCAAAGATAACTGAACTAAATGACTACCGCCCTGTAGCACTCACTTCTGTCATCATGAAGTGCTTTGAGAGACTAGTCAAGGACCATATCACCTCCACCCTACCTGACACCCTAGACCCATTCCAATTTGCTTACCGCCCCAATAGATCCACAGACGATGCAATCACCATCGCACTGCACACTGCCCCATCCCATCTGGACAAGAGGAATACCTATTGTTCAGATGGACAAGAATGCTGTTCATTGACTATAGCTCAGTAGTCAACACCATAGTATCCTCCAAGCTCATCATTGAGCTGGAGGCCCTGGGTCCTGCCCCACCCTGTGCAACTGGGTCCTGGACTTCCTGACAGGCCGCCCCCCAGGTGGTGAAGGTAGGAAACAACATCTCCACCCCGCTGATCCACAACACTGGGGCCCCACAAGGGTGCGTGCTCAGCCCCCTCCTGTACTCCCTGTTCACCCACGACTGATCCTCAACACTGGGGCCCCACAAGGGTGCGTGCTCAGCCCCCTCCTGTACTCCCTGTTCACCCATCACTATGTTGCCACACACACCTTCAACTCAATCATCAGGTTTGCAGACGACACTACAGTAGTAGGCCTGATTACCAACAATGACGAGACAGCCTACAGGGAGGAGGTGAGTGGTGCCGTATGTGCCCTCCAGGACACCTATAGAACCCAATGTCACAGGGGTGGCAGAGCTCGAGGTGCAGAGCTCGAGGTGGCAGAGCTAGAGGTGGCAGAGCTTGAGGTGGCAGAGCTAGAGGCGGCAGAGCTCGAGGTGGCAGAGCTAGAGGTGGCAGAGCTCGAGGTGGCAGAGCTAGAGGTGGCAGAGCTAGAGGTGGCAGAGCTAGAGG
Source organism: Oncorhynchus clarkii lewisi (assembly GCF_045791955.1). NCBI lineage: Eukaryota > Metazoa > Chordata > Actinopteri > Salmoniformes > Salmonidae > Oncorhynchus > Oncorhynchus clarkii. The sequence continues at coordinate 79,626,503 of NC_092155.1, forward strand.
CGGCAGAGCTCGAGGTGGCAGAGCTAGAGGTGGCAGAGCTAGAGGTGGCAGAGCTCGAGGTGGCAGAGCTCGAGGTAGCAGAGCTAGAGGTGGCAGAGCTAGAGGTGGCAGAGCTCGAGGCGGCAGAGCTAGAGGTGGCAGAGCTCGAGGTGGCAGAGCTCGAGGTGGCAGAGCTCGGGGTGGCATAGCTCGAGGTGGCAGAGCTCGAGGTGGCAGAGCTCGAGGTGGCAGAGCTCGAGGTGGCAGAGCTCGAGGTGACAGAGCTCGAGGTGGCAGAGCTAGAGGTGGCAGAGCTAGAGGTGGCAGAGCTAGAGGTGGCAGAGCTAGAGGGATGTTTGTCAGACCATGAGACATCCTGAAGATTGTTCTTCTCACGTAAACGTCTGTAGTGTCCAAATGGTTTGGCCTACAGGTTAGGTTAGGTTGGGTTAGCTTAGGTTAGATTAGGTTAGGTTAGTTTAGGTTAGATTAGGTTAGGTTAGATTAGGTTAGGTTAGGTTAGGTTGGGTTAGGTTAGGTTAGATTAGGTTAGGTTGGGTTAGTTTAGATTAGATTAGCTTAGGTTGGGTTAGGTTGGGTTAGTTTAGATTAGGTTAGGTTGGGTTAGGTTAGGTTAGATTAGGTTAGGTTAGGTTAGGTTAGGTTTGGTTGGGTTGGGTTAGGATAGGTTATATAAGGTTAGGTTAGGTTACTTTGGGTTGGGTTAGGTTAGGTTGGGTTATTTAAGGTTAGGTTGGGTTGGGTTAGGTTAGGTTGGGTTATTTAAGGTTAGGTTTGGTTGGGTTGGGTTAGGATAGGTTATATAAGGTTAGGTTAGGTTACTTTGGGTTGGGTTAGGTTAGGTTGGGTTATTTCAGGTTAGGTTAGGTTGGGTTATTTAAGGTTAGGTTAGGTTGGGTTAGGTTGGGTTAGGTTAGGTTATTTAAGGTTAGGTTAGGTTGGGTTAGGTTATTTAAGGTTAGGTTGGGCTGGGTTAGATTAGCTTGGGTTAGGTTGGGTTATTTAAGGTTAGGTTAGGTTAAGTTGGGTTAGGTTATTTAAGGTTAGGTTAGGTTAGGTTGGGTTAGGTTAGGCTAGGTTGGGTTAGGTTATTTAAGGTTAGGTTGGGTTAGGTTGGGTTATTTAAGGTTAGGTTAGGTTATTTAAGGTTAGGTTGGGTTAGGTTGGGTTGGGTTAGGTTGGGTTAGTTTGGGTTATTTAAGGTTGGGTTAGGTTAGGTTATTTAAGGTTAGGTTGGGTTAGGTTGGGTTATTTAAGGTTGGGTTAGTTTGGGTTAGGTTAGGTTAGGTTAGGTTAGGTTGGGTTATTTAAGGTTAGGTTAGGTTGGGTTAAATTGGGTTATTTAAGGTTAGGTTATGTTGGCTTAAGGTACTTTGGTATTTTATCAGGATCCCCATTAGCTGTTGCAAAAGCAGCAGCTACTCTTCCTGGGGTCCAAAGTGTGCTCTCAGGTGAAGATGTTCTCAGAGGTGAAGTTTCCCCTAGGTACAGATCTAGGATCAGCTCCCCCTCTCCCTTAGTGGGGAAAATGCTACACTAACCTCAGATCAGCGTTTAGGGGCAACTTCCCCCTGGGTTGGGTGGTGGTGTTGGTTGTAAAATAGGGGTTGTCTCTAGACACTTACCCAACGTGGCACTATTCCAGCTCCTCTGTTGTGCTCAGTGCCCCACCATGTGGCAGTCTGGTGTTACTGCATGTGTTTATGTCCGCTATGGAGGAGAACGTCTTTCTATGGGTGGCCCCAGCGGGAATCGAACTCAGGATGCTAGGTGTTGCAAGCACCATGCTCAACCAACTGAAGCACATGGTACCATTGGGTCAGGATGGTTATCTACAGTACCAGTCAAAAGTTTGGATACACCTATTCAGTCAAGGGTTTTTCTTTATTTTTACTGTTTTCTACATTGTGGATTAATAGTGAAGACATCACAACTATGAAATAACACATATGGAATCATGTTGTAACCAAAAAAGTGTTAAACAAATCAACATTTATTTATGACAGCTTTGCAAACTCTTGGCATTCTCTCAACCAGCTTTATGAGGAATGCTTTTCCAACCGCCTTAAAGGAGTTCTCACATAGGCTGAGCACTTGTTGTCTGCTTTTCCTTCACTCTGCGGTCCAAATAATCCCAAATAGGCCTTACACCGCCTGGTGGTGTGTGTTGGGTCATTGTCATTGTCCTGTTGAAAAGCAAATGGTAATCCCACGAAGCCCAAACCAGGTGGGATGGCGTATCGCTGCAGAATGCTGTGGTAGTCATGCTGGTTAAGTGTGCCTTGAATTCTAAATAAATCACTGACAGTGTCACCAGCAAAGCATCCCCAAACCTCCTCCTCCATGCTCACGGTGGGAACCACACATGTGGAGAACTTTGGAACCAATTTGGACTCATCAGACCAAGCAAGTCTCTTCTTCTTATTGGTGTACTTTAGTAGGGGTTTCTTTGCAGCTATTCGACCATCTAGACTTGGTTTCCTCTATCGTAATCGCTCCTCTTTCACCCCAGCTGCCAAAACTAACCCTGATTCAATGACCATCCTACCCATGCTAGATTACGGAGACATCATTTATAGATCATCAGGTAAGGGTGCTCTCCAGCGGCTAGATGTTCTTTACCATTCTGACATCAGATTTGCCACCAATGCTCCTTATAGGACACATCACTGCACTCTATACTCCTCTGTAAACTGGTCATCTCTGTATACCCGTCGCAAGACCCACTGGTTGATGCTTATTTATAAAACCCTCTTAGGCCTCACTCCCCCTATCTGAGATATCTACTGCAGCCCTCGTCCTCCACATATGTAACAGTATAACTTTAGTCCGTCCCCTCGCCCCTACCCGGGCTTGAACCAGGGACCCTCTGCACACATCAACAACAGTCACCCACGAAGCATCGTTGCCCATCGCTCCACAAAAGCCGCGGCTCTTGCAGATCAAGGGGAACCACTACTTCAAGGTCTCAGAGCAAGTGACGTCACGGATCGAAACGCTTTTAGCGCGCACCACCGCTAACTAGCTAGCCATTTCACATCGGTTACACATACAACTCCTGTTCTGCCAGTCACATTCTGTTAAAGGAACCCAAAGCACACACATCCCTGGGTCGCTCCTCTTTTCAGTTCACTGCAGCTAGCCACTGGAACGAGCGGCAACAAACACTCAAACTGGACAGTTTTATCTCAATCTCTTCATTCAAAGACAAAATCATGGACACTCTTACTGACAGTTGTAGGTGCTTTGTGTGATGTGTTGTTGTCTCTAACCTTCTTGCCCTTTGTGCTGTTGTCTGTGCCCAACAATATTTGTACCATGTTTTGTGCTGCTACCATGTTGTGGTTGCTACCATGTTGTTGTCATGTTGTTTTGCTAACATGCTGTGTTGTCATGTGTTGCTGCCATGCTATGCTGTTGTCTTAGGTCTCTCTTTATGTAGTGTTGTGTTGTCTCTCTTTATGTAGTGTTGTGTTGTCTCTCTTTATGTAGTGTTGTGTTGTCTCTCTTTATGTAGTGTTGTGGTGTCTCTCTTTATGTAGTGTTGTGTTGTCTCTCTTTATGTAGTGTTGTGGTGTTTATTTTAGATTACTTGTTGGTTATTACTGCATTGTCGGAACTAGAAGCACAAGCATTTCGCTACACTCGCATTAACATCTGCTAACCATGTGTATGTGACAAATAAAATTTGATTTGATTTGATTTGATTTGATGTAGTGTTGTGTTGTCTCTCTTTATGTAGTGTTGTGTGGTATCTCTTTATGTAGTGTTGTGTTGTCTCTCTTTATGTAGTGTTGTGGTGTCTCTCTTTATGTAGTGTTGTGTTGTCTCTCTTTATGTAGTGTTGTGGTGTCTCTCTTTATGTAGTGTTGTGTTGTCTCTCTTTATGTAGTGTTGTAGTGTCTCTCTTTATGTAGTGTTGTGTGGTATCTCTTTATGTAGTGTTGTGTTGTCTCTCTTTATGTAGTGTTGTGTTGTCTCTCTTTATGTAGTGTAGTGTTGTCTCTCTTTATGTAGTGTTGTGTGGTATCTCTTTATGTAGTGTTGTGTTGTCTCTCTTTATGTAGTGTTGTGTTGTCTCTCTTTATGTAGTGTTGTGTTGTCTCTCTTTATGTAGTGTTGTGTCGTCTCTCTTTATGTAGTGTTGTGTTGTCTCTCTTTATGTAGTGTTGTGTTGTCTCTCTTTATGTAGTGTTGTGGTGTCTCTCTTTATGTAGTGTTGTGGTGTCTCTCTTTATGTAGTGTTGTGGTGTCTCTCTTTATGTAGTGTTGTGGTGTCTCTCTTTATGTAGTGTTGTGGTGTCTCTCTTTATGTAGTGTTGTGGTGTCTCTCTTTATGTAGTGTTGTGTTGTCTCTCTTTATGTAGTGTTGTAGTGTCTCTCTTTATGTAGTGTTGTGGTGTCTCTCTTTATGTAGTGTTGTGGTGTCTCTCTTTATGTAGTGTTGTGGTGTCTCTCTTTATGTAGTGTTGTGGTGTCTCTCTTTATGTAGTGTTGTGGTGTCTCTCTTTATGTAGTGTTGTGGTGTCTCTCTTTATGTAGTGTTGTGTTGTCTCTCTTTATGTAGTGTTGTGTTGTCTCTCTTTATGTAGTGTTGTGTTGTCTCTCTTTATGTAGTGTTGTGTTGTCTCTCTTTATGTAGTGTTGTGGTGTCTCTCTTTATTTAGTGTTGTGTTGTCTCTCTTTATGTAGTGTTGTGTTGTCTCTCTTTATGTAGTGTTGTGTTGTCTCTCTTTATGTAGTGTTGTGTTGTCTCTCTTTATGTAGTGTTGTGTGGTATCTCTTTATGTAGTGTTGTGTTGTCTCTCTTTATGTAGTGTTGTGTTGTCTCTCTTTATGTAGTGTAGTGTTGTCTCTCTTTATGTAGTGTTGTGTGGTATCTCTTTATGTAGTGTTGTGTTGTCTCTCTTTATGTAGTGTTGTGTTGTCTCTGTTTATGTAGTGTAGTGTTGTCTCTCTTTATGTAGTGTAGTGTTGTCTCTCTTTATGTAGTGTTGTGTTGTCTCTCTTTATGTAGTGTTGTGTTGTCTCTCTTTATGTAGTGTTGTGTTGTCTCTCTTTATGTAGTGTTGTGGTGTCTCTCTTTATGTAGTGTTGTGTTGTCTCTCTTTATGTAGTGTTGTGTTGTCTCTCTTTATGTAGTGTTGTGTTGTCTCTCTTTATGTAGTGTTGTGGTGTCTCTCTTTTTGTAGTGTTGTGTTGTCTCTCTTTATGTAGTGTTGTGTTGTCTCTCTTTATGTAGTGTTGTGTTGTCTCTCTTTATGTAGTGTTGTGGTGTCTCTCTGTATGTAGTGTTGTGGTGTCTCTCTTTATGTAGTGTTGTCTCTCTTTATGTAGTGTTGTAGTGTCTCTCTTTATGTAGTGTTGTGTGGTATCTCTTTATGTAGTGTTGTGTTGTCTCTCTTTATGTCGTGTTGTGGTGTCTCTCTTTATGTAGTGTTGTGTTGTGTCTCTTTATGTAGTGTTGTGTTGTCTCTCTTTATGTAGTGTTGTGTTGTCTCTCTTTATGTAGTGTTGTGGTGTCTCTCTGTATGTAGTGTTGTGGTGTCTCTCTTTATGTAGTGTTGTGTTGTCTCTCTTTATGTAGTGTTGTGTTGTCTCTCTTTATGTAGTGTTGTGGTGTCTCTCTGTATGTAGTGTTGTGGTGTCTCTCTTTATGTAGTGTTGTCTCTCTTTATGTAGTGTTGTAGTGTCTCTCTTTATGTAGTGTTGTGGGGTCTCTCTCTGTATGTAGTGGTGTGGTGTCTCTATGTAGTGTTGTGGTGTCTCTCTTTATGTAGTGTTGTGTTGTGTCTCTTTATGTAGTGTTGTGTTGTCTCTCTTTATGTAGTGTTGTGTTGTCTCTCTTTATGTAGTGTTGTGGTGTCTCTCTGTATGTAGTGTTGTGGTGTCTCTCTTTATGTAGTGTTGTGTTGTCTCTCTTTATGTAGTGTTGTGTTGTCTCTCTTTATGTAGTGTTGTGGTGTCTCTCTGTATGTAGTGTTGTGGTGTCTCTCTTTATGTAGTGTTGTCTCTCTTTATGTAGTGTTGTAGTGTCTCTCTTTATGTAGTGTTGTGGGGTCTCTCTCTGTATGTAGTGTTGTGGCGTCTCTTTATGTAGTGTTGTAGTCTCTCTCTCTGTATGTAGTGTTGTAGTGTCTCTCTTTATGTAGTGTTGTCTCTCTTTATGTAGTGTTGTGGTGTCTCTCTTTATGTAGTGTTGTGGTGTCTCTCTTTATGTAGTGTTGTGTGGTATCTCTTTATGTAGTGTTGTGTTTTCTCTCTTTATGTAGTGTTGTGGTGTCTCTCTTTATGTAGTGTTGTGGTGTCTCTCTTTATGTAGTGTTGTGGTGTCTCTCTTTATGTAGTGTTGTGTTGTCTCTCTTGTTCTGATGTGTGTTTTGTTCTATATTTATATTTGATTTTTGTATTTTTAATCCCAGGCCCCCGTCCCCGCAGGAGGCCTTTTGCCTTTTGGTGGGCCGTCATTGTAAATAAGAATTTGTTCTTAACTGACTTGCCTAGTTAAATAAAGGTTAAATATAAAAAAAAAAAAAAAAAATGAAGGCCTGATTCATGCAGTCTCCTCTGAACAGTCGATGTTGAGATGTGTCTGTTACTTGAACTCTGAAGCATTAATTTGGGCTGCAATCTAACTCATCCTGTGCAGCAGAGGTAACTCTGGGTCTTCCTTTCCTGTGGCGTTCCTCATGAGAGCCAGTTCCATCATAGCGCTTGATGGTTTTTACTACTGCACTTGAAGAAACTTTCAAAGTTCTTGAAATGTTCCGTATTGACTGACCTTCATGTCTTAAATTAATGATCGACTGTCGTTTCTCTTTGCTTATTTGAGCTGTTCTTGCCATAATATGGACTTGGTCTTTTACCAAATAGGGATATCTTCTGTATACCACCCCTACCTTGTCACAACACAACTGATTGTCTGAAATGCATTAAAAAGAAAATCAATTACACAAATTAACTTTTTAACAAGGCACACCTGTTAATTGAAATGCATTCCATGTGACTACCTCATGAAGCTGGTTGAGAGAATGCCAAGAGTGTGCAAAACTGTCATCAAGGAAAAGGGTGGCTACTTAGAAGAATCTCAAATGTAAAATATATTTTGATTTGTTTAACACTTTTTTGGTTACTACATGATTCCATATGTGTCATTTCATAGTTTTGGTGTCTTCACTATTATTCTACAATGTAGAACAAATTGTAAAAAAAAAAAACTTTAATTAGTAGGTGTGTCCAAACTTTTGACTGGTACTGTACATGCCAGAGAAGAGACTGGAGAATAAAAGGCCCAGTGTAATAATAAGATATACTAGGTCCTACTGGGCCCTGGGCCTGGTCCTACTGGGCCCTGGGCCTGGTCCTACTGGGCCCTGGGCCTGGTCACACTGGGCCCTGGGCCTGGTCACACTGACACCATGGAGGATCACTGACATACAGCAGCAATTCATCACACACACTCTCTTATTAGGGAGAGGGGGAGAAGAGGGGGAGGAGAGGGGGAGGAGAGAAGGAGAAGAGGGGGAGGAGAGGACGAGGAGAGGGGAGACGGGGGAGGAGAGGACGAGGAGAGGGGAGACGGGGGAGGAGAGGAGAGGAGGAGGAGGAGGAGAAGAGGGGGAGGAAAAGGGGAGGAGAGGAGGAGGAGAAGAGGGGGAAGAAAAGGGGAGGAGAGGAGGAGGAGAAGAGGGGGAGAAGACGGGGAGGAGAGGAGGAGGACAAGAGGCAGAGGAGTGGGGGAGGAGAAGAGGGGGAGGAGAGGAGGAGGACAAGAGGCGGAGGAGAAGAGAAGAGGGGGAGGAGAGGAGGACAAGAGGCAGAGGAGAAGAGGGGGAGGAGAAGCGGGGGAGGAGAGGAGGAGGACAAGAGGCAGAGGAGAGGCAGAGGAGAGGAGGGGAGGAGAGGAGAGGAGGATAAGAGGCAGAGGAGAGGGGGGAGAAGAGGGGGGAGGAGAAGAGGAGGACAAGAGGAGGAGGAGAGTCAGAGGAGAGGGGGAGGAGAAGAGGGGGAAGGAGAGGAGGAGGACAAGAGGCGGAGGAGAAGAGGGAGAAGCGGAGGAGGACAATAGTGAATCAGTGTGTTGTGAGGACAGAGCATCACAAAATTCACCACTGTGACACCAGAGGAGAACAATTGGCCACACTGATCAATGTGTCGCCTACAGCAGTGTCTCAACCCTCTAGAGCCGAAGTGCACCAGGCACCTACTGCCACCGTTCAGTGGCACTGAAATATTTAGCCCATTCACCTTCTGACACACAGTCATACAGTTTAAAGAACAGGAGTTGGAATTACCTGGATTTCTGCATACATTTGACATACAATCTGATCTGATCTGATCTTCATCTAAGTCAACAACAATAGACAAACATAGGTGTGCTTAAACACAAATTATTGTATTTTAGCTTGTCTATATTGAATACAGCCATTAAACATTCACAGTGTAGGTTGGGAAAGGTATGTGAACCCCCAAGGCTAATGACTTCTCCAAAAGCTAATTGGAGTCAGGAATCATCTAACCTGGAGTCCAATCAATGAGACGAGATTGGAGATGTTGGTTAGAGTTGCCCTGCCCTATAAAATACACTCACAACATTTGAGTTTGCTATTCACAAGAAGCCTGATGTGAACCACGCCTGGAACAAAAGAGATCTCAGAAGAGCTACGATTAACAAATGTTGCCTTGTATTCATCCTGGAAAGGATCTCTTAAAGTCAGTCAACGGTAAGACAAATGATGTATAAATGGAGAAATTTCAGCACCGTTGCTACTCTCTTTAGGAGTGGCAGTCCTGCAAAGATGACTCACTGAGGTTAAGAAGGATCCTAGAGTGTCAGCTGAAGACTTAGAGACATCTCTGGAACATGCTAACATCTCTGTTGACGAGTCTAGAGTACGTAAAACACTAAACAATGCTGTTCATGGGAGGACACCACAGAAGAAACCACTGCTGTCCAAAAAAAAACATTGCTGCACGTCTGAAGTTTGCAAAAGAGCACCTGGATGTTCCACATCGCTACTGGCAAAATATTCTGTTGACAGATGAAACTATAGTTGAGTTGTTTGGAAGGAACACAACACTATGTGTGGAGAAAAAAAGGCACAGCACACCAACATCAAAACCTCATCCCAACTGTAAAGTATGGTGGAGGGAGCATCATGGTTTGGGGCTGCTTTGCTACCTCAGGGCCTGGACAGCTTGCTATCATCGACAGAAAAATTCATTCCGAAGATTATCAAGACATTTTGCAGGAGAATGTAAGGCTATCTGTCCACCAACTGAAACTCAACAGAAGATAATATGCCTTCTGGAGTGTCCTGACCTCAACCCGATTGAGATGCAGTGTCCTGACCCCAACCCGATTGAGATGCAGTGTCCTGACCTCAACCAGATTGATAATAATTTAGCACGCCCAATTTTTCAGTTTTTGATTTGTTAAAAAACGTTTGAAATATCCAATAAATGTCGTTCCACTTCATGATTGTGTCCCACTTGTTGTTGATTCTTCACAAAAAAATACAGTTTTATATCTTTATGTTTGAAGCCTGAAATGTGGCAAAAGGTCGCAAAGTTCAAGGGGGCAGAATACTTTCGCAAGGCACTGTAGGTCTGTAACAGTTTGGGTCCAGGGTGTCGCCCCCTTTGAAGAGGGGGATGACTGCGGCAGCTTTCCAATCCTTGGGGATCTCAGACGATATGAAAGAGAGGTTGAACAGGCTGGTAATAGAGGTTGCGACAATGGCGGCGGATAGTTTCAGGAATAGAGGGTCCAGATTGTCAAGCCCAGCTGATTTGTACGGGTCCAGGTTTTGCAGCTCTTTCAGAACATCTGCTATCTGGATTTGGGTAAAGGAGAACCTGGAGAGGCTTGGGCGAGTAGCTGCGGGGGGGGGGGGGGGGGGGAGCTGTTGGCCGGGGTTGGCTTAGCCAGGCGGAAGGCATGGCCCGCCGTTGAGAAAGTTTTGTTGAAGTTTTCGATAATCATGGATTTATCGGTGGTGACCGTGTTACCTAGCCTCAGTGCAGTGGGCAGCTGGGAGGAGGTGCTCTTGTTCTCCATGGACTTCACAGTGTCCCAGAACTTTTTAGAGTTGGAGCTACAGGATGCAAACTTCTGCCTGAAGAAGTTGGCCTTAGCTTTCCTGACTGACTGTGTGTATTGGTTCCTGACTTCCCTGAACAGTTGCATATCGCGGGGACTATTCGATGTTATTGCAGTCCGCCACAGGAAAACCAGGTATTTCCAAAGGGTTCACATACTTTTTCTTGCCACTGTATAAGCTATGTTCACACTGATCGAGTTAAGAAAGGTGGGAATGTGGCTATATATGTAAAGACTAAATTCCCTGTAAGTGTGGCTACATATGAAAAGTGAAAAGACTAAATTCACTGTAAGTCTGAAACTATATGTAAACAGTTGGAATTTCTTGCTTTGAATCTTGAGGTTTCAATGGGTTTCTCTATAACTGTCATTGGCTGTTATAGACACCACTCTGCTCTATATAACTGTTATTGGCTGTTATAGACCCCTCTCTGCTCTCTATATCCGTGATTGGCTGTTATAGACCCCCCTCTGCTCTCTATAACTGTCATTGGCTGTTACAGACCCCCCTCTGCTCTCTATAACTGTCATTGGCTGTTATAGACCCCCCTCTGCTCTCTATAACGGTCATTGGCTGTTATAGACCCCCCTCTGCTCTCTATAACTGTCATTGGCTGTTATAGACCCCCCTCTGCTCTCTATAACTGCCATTGGCTGTTATAGACCCCCCTCTGCTCTCTATAACTGTCATTGGCTGTTATAGACCCCCCCTGTGCTCTCTATATCTGTGATTGGCTGTTATAGACCCCCCTCTGCTCTCTGGATCTGTGATTGGCTGTTATAGACCCCCTCTGCTCTCTGGATCTGTGATTGGCTGTTATAGACTCTCGGTGATGTTTTTGTCTCTGACACACCTTATGTCTAAACTTTTTTACCGTGAAATGATCTTGATTGGTGATCCCAACTGGTGTCGGATGAAGCCGGTGTCGGATGATTTTAGAATGTATTATAATTCTAAGAAGCCCAGTTGACTCATCCACCAAACGTCCAGAGAACTCTACCCTGATTGATTTGATATTGACAAATGTTCCACAAATATTCTGCTGTTGGTGTTTTTTGTAATGATTTAAGTGACCATTGTGCTGTTGTTGCTGTTAGAAATACTAAGGTTCCTAAGACAAACCCACACTTTATTCATAAGAGAAATGGAGTTTTAATGAGCAGGCTTTCCTTCATGATGTGTTTTATTTTGACTGGAGCAAGATTTGTCTTATTCCTGACGTGGAAACTGCCTGGAAATTCTTTCATTATGTCCTGTCCCCCCCCAAATAGATAATCCATAGTTTTCTCCAAAGAGTAAACAGACATGCCCCATTCCGCAGGTTCAGAGTTAAAGCGTGGGATAATCCATGTTTTCCTTCTCAGCTGTCTTGTATTATTCACAAATGTAATCTAGCCTGGACTAAAGCAAGGAAGTCATGTTCTGATTGGCTGGTTTTTAGGCAGCTACAAAACAAGTGTTATTTTCTTCTCAGGAAGGCCAAGTCTGAATATTTTATGTCTGTTACAACATTTTTCTTTATATCACCTTTATGTAACCAGGTAGGCCAGTTGAGAACACCTTTATGTAACCAGGTAGGCCAGTTGAGAACACCTTTATGTAACCAGGTAGGCCAGTTGAGAACACCTTTATGTAACCAGGTAGGCCAGTTGAGAACACCTTTATGTAACCAGGTAGGCCAGTTGAGAACACCTTTATGTAACCAGGTAGGCTAGTTGAGAACACCTTTATTTAACCAGGTAGGCCAGTTGAGAACACCTTTATTTAACCATGTAGGCTAGTTGAGAACACCTTTATTTAACCAGGTAGGCCAGTTGAGAACATGTTCTCATTTACAATTGCGACCTGGCCAAGATAAAGCAAAGCAGTTCGACACATACAACAACACAGAGATACACATGGAATAAACAAGCGCACAGTCAATAACACAATAGAAAAAAAAGAAAGTCTATATACAGTGCGTGCAAATAAGGTCAAATAAGGGAGTTAAGGCAATAAATAGGCCAAGGTGGCGAAGTAATTACAATATAGCAGTTAAACACTGGAATGGTAGATGTGCAAAAGATGGATGTGCAAGTAGAGATACTGGGGTGCAAAGGAGCAAGATAAATAAATACAGGATGAGGTAGATAGATGGGCTATTTACAGATGGGCTGTGAACAGGTGCAGTAATCTGTGAGCTGCTCTGACAGCTAGTGAGGGAGATGGGAATCTCCAGCTTCAGTGATTTTTGCAGTTCATTCCAGTCAGTGGCAGCAGAGAACTGGAAGGAAAGGCGACCAAAGGAGGAATTGGCTTTGGGGGTGACCAGTGAGATATACCTGCTGGAGCGCGTGCTACGAGTGGGTGCTGCTATGGTGACCAGCGAGCTGAGATAGGGCGGGACTTTACCTCTCAGAGACTTGTAGATGACCTGTAGACAGTGGATTTGGCGACGAGTATGAAGCGAGGGCCAACCAACGAGAGCCTACAGGTCGCAGTGGTGAGTGGTATATGGGGCTTTGGTGACAAAACGGATGGCACTGTGATAGACTACATCCAGTTTGCTGAGTAGAGTGTAGGGGGCTATTTTATAGATGACATTGCCGAAGTCAAGGATCGGTAGGATGGTCAGTTTTACGAGGGTATGTTTGGCAGCATGAGTGAAGGAAGCTTTGTTGCGAAATAGGAAGCTCATTCTAGATTAAATGTTTGATTGGAGATGCTTAATGTGAGTCTGGAAGGAGAGTTTACAGTCTAACCAGACACCTAGGTATTTGTAGTTATTCACGTATTCTAAGTCAGAGCCGTCCAGAGTAGTGATGCTGGATGGGCGGGCAGGTGCTGGCAATGATCGGTTGAATAGCATGCATTTAGTTTGATTTGCGTTTAAGAGCAGTTGGAGGCCATGGAAGGAGAGTTGTATGGCATTGAAGCTCGTCTGGAGGTTAGTTAACACAGTGTCCAAAGAAGGGCCAGAAGTATACAGAATGGTGTCGTCTGCGTAGAGGTGGATTAGAGAATCACCAGCAGCAAGATTGACATCATTGATGTATACAGAGAAGAGTCGGCCCGAGAATTGAACCCTGTGGCACCCCCATAGAGACTGCCAGAGGCCCGGACAACACTCCCTCCGATTTGACACACTGAGCTCTATCAGAGAAGTAGTTGAACCAGGCGAGTCAATCATTCCAATCAAATCCTTAGATCAGAGAAAGCCTGCAGCTCCTGATCTTCTTGATCCCTGCTTTTTAAATCTGGCAGCTTATTTCATAGAACCACTTACATCTCTGTTCAATCTAACCCTGGAATGTAATGAAATTCCAAAGATCTGGAAATCAAAAATTTTCCTACCACTTTTAAAAGGGGGTGATCCAACTATTTGAAATAATTACAGGTTAAACTCAAAACTGTCACCCCTGGTGAAAATACTTGAAACCTTTGTTAGTGAACAGCTAAACTTTGTTTTTATATACTATACTTTATACTTTATCAATGTACCAAATCGGGATTGCACAATTATAGCAGCCATGAAGGTTTTAAATGGTATCACTGAAGCCCTTGACAAAAAACTGTGCCTCTTTTGATCATACTATACTGAGGATAGATCTTTCGGAGAATGCAGTTGCATGGTTTTCTAACTATCTGTCTGATAGAACTCTGTGTACTGAATTTGATGGGCCCATGTCTGCTAAATTGTCTGTCTGTAATGGTGTGCCCCAAGACTCTGTACTTGGTCCTCTCTTATTCACTATTTATATAAATGATTTAGACAAAAATGTCCAAAATGCGAAACTTCATTTTTATGCTGATGATACTGTTATTTACTGTTGTGCCTCGTCTCCTACAAAAGCTTTCCAGAACTTGTTCAAAAATGTCCACTGGTCTGAAAATGTCCACTGGTCTGAAGAAACAAAAATAGAACTGTTTGGCCATAATGACCATCGTTGTGCTTGGAGGGAAAAGGGGGAGGCTTGCAAGCCGAAGAACACCATCCCAACCGTGAAGCACGGGGGTGGCAGCATCATGTTGTGGGGGTGCTTTTCTGCAGGAGGGACTGGTGCACTTCACAAAATAGATGGCATCATGAGGCAGGAAAAGTATGTGGATATATTGAAGCAACATCTCAAGACATCAGTCAGGAAGTTAAAGCTTGGTCGCAAATGGGTCTTCCAAATGGACAATGACCCCTAGCATACATCCAAAGTTTTGGCAAAATTGCAACAAAGTCAAGGTATTGGAGTGGCCATCACAAAGCCCTGACCTCAATCCTATATAAAATTTGTGGGCAGAACTGAAAAAGCGGTGCGAGCAAGGAGGCCTACAAACCTGACTGAGTTACACCAGCTCTGTCAGGAGGCCTACAAACCTGACTGAGTTACACCAGCTCTGTCAGGAGGCCTACAAACCTGACTCAGTTACACCAGCTCTGTCAGGAGGCCTACAAACCTGACTCAGTTACACCAGCTCTGTCAGGAGGCCTACAAACCTGACTCAGTTACACCAGCTCTGTCAGGAGGCCTACAAATCTGACTCAGTTACACCAGCTCTGTCAGGAGGCCTACAAACCTGACTCAGTTACACCAGCTCTGTCAGGAGGCCTACAAATCTGACTCAGTTACACCAGCTCTGTCAGGAGGCCTACAAACCTGACTCAGTTACATCAGCTCTATTAGGAGCCAAAATTCACCCAACTTATTGTGGGATGCTTGTGGAAGGCTACCCGAAACGTTTGACCCAAATTAAACAATGTAAAGGCAATGCTACCAAATGCTAATTGAGTGTATTTATACTTCTGATTAGGCATCACCTGATCAGGGAGTTATCGGAACTTCCTAATTCTGACTGGGAAGTTTCACTTGAATGACCCTACAAGATGGAATTAGAAGTGGGAAATGTTCCGAGTAAATGTTTCACCACTGACGTTTTGCCTTCTCAACCAAAAGATGAAAACAAATCGGTTTCTGACAGCTATAAATATGGATAATGTAGCTAGTTTGACCATTTTGTCAATGTTAAGCAAGCTAGCTTTGTCCGACCAAAAAGCACACGGATGAAACAAAGTCGTATTTCCAACATCACAACTACGAAATAGGAAGTTCCGATGAGCATGTGAATGCGGCATGAGAATATTGGCCAATGTGAGCGGAGGAACCAGTCGGTGCAGCTCTTAAGGGCCATATTTAGTAGGAAACAAGAGGAACCAGCCAGTGCAGCTCTTAAGGGCCATATTTAGTAGGAAACACAAGAGGAACCAGCCAGTGCAGCTTTAGGGCCATATTTAGTAGGAAACACAAGAGGAACCAGCCAGTGCAGCTTTAGGGCCATATTTAGTAGGAAACACAAGAGGAACCAGCCAGTGCAGCTCTTAAGGGCCATATTTAGTAGGAAACACAAGAGGAACCAGCCAGTGCAGCTTTAGGGCCATATTTAGTAGGAAACACAAGAGGAACCAGCCAGTGCAGCTCTTAAGGGCCATATTTAGTAGGAAACACAAGAGGAACCATCCAGTGCAGCTTTAGGGCCATATTTAGTAGGAAACACAAGAGGAACCAGCCAGTGCAGCTCTTAAGGGCCATATTGTTACAGATAGAAACACCAACAGAGCCGACGTGATTCCTTATTCTCCAAAAACTATACGCACCCTTGATAAAGATGAGCAAAAATGACTGTATAAAATAAATACATCTAATACAGATCTACATTCTATACAAAAAAAATAATTATTATATACTAACACAATTTCTCAGAGAATGAGATTTTGTTTACAAAGTAATTGTTTTTCCCTCAAAAACATATGAGATCGGAGAACACACTGGGAGGGATCGGAGAACACACTGGGAGGGATCGGAGAACACACTGGGAGGGATCGGAGAACACACTGGGAGGGATCGGAGAACACACTGGGAGGGATCGGAGAACACACTGGGAGGGATCGGAGAACACACTGGGAGGGATCGGAGAACACATTGAGAGTGCCCTCTTCCACACACACACACACTGCTGTGACCTGTTGTCCAGAGGACATGGCCAGATCAGAGCAGACCTCCAGGAAGGGGCGTCGTATTTCTCTCTGACCCAGATTTAGAGCCTCTCCTCTGGGTGTACAATTACCCTGCTGCCTCTAAGAGCCCCCCCACCACCACCACCACCACCACCACAGTTGACCACATACAACATACTGGACACGTGACACATGTAGCATGCACACACCAACCCACAACATGATTCAACTCCACACTGTAAAGCGACTGACATTATCATAGATCATCTGTGGGTCAATGGCAACAGTATAGGTCTCAAAGAAACCTCACTGTTTTATATCTTACAGTAGGATCTTAATTAGAGCCAGTTTGGTACAGTAGGAAAATAATCCTGCAGCCACAGGACATGATAATAAAGTAGATTATGAAGCATCTCATAAATAATCCATACGGATTAAAAAGGTTCGGCAAAAAATGTGCTTTTGCATTAATTAATAAAAGATCCCAGAAATTGTTTAACATATAAAAACATAGATTCATCCTGAGTCCCAAATGGCACCCTATTCCTTATATAGTGCACTACTTTTGACCAGCGGGCCAATTGGGAATAGGGTGCCCTTAGGGAATAGGGTGCCCATTGGGAATAGGGTGCCATTAGGGAATAGGGTGCCCTTAGGGAATAGGGTGCCCATTGGGAATAGGGTGCCCTTAGGGAATAGGGTCACCTAAAATGAGGGGGACTAGGTACAAAAATGGCTGTAATTTCTAAACGGTTCACCCGATACAGATGAAAATACCCTCAAATTAAATCTGACAGTCTGCACTTTAATGTCATTGTATCATTTCAAATCCAAAGTGCTGGAGTACAGAGCCAAAACAACAACACATGGAGTACAGAGCCAAAACAACAACACATGGAGTACAGAGCCAAAACAACAACACATGGAGTACAGAGCCAAAACAACAACACATGGAGTACAGAGCCAAAACAACAACACATCCAAAGTGCTGGAGTACAGAGCCAAAACAACAACAGAGCCAAAACAACAACAGAGCCAAAACAACAACAGAGCCAAAACAACAACAGAGCCAAAACAACAACAGAGCCAAAACAACAACACATGGAGTACAGAGCCAAAACAACAACACATCCAAAGTGCTGGAGAACAGAGCCAAAACAACAACACATGTGTCACTGTCCCAAACCTTTTGGAGCTCCCTGTATCTACAGTACCAGTCAACAGTGTGGACACACCTACTCAGTCAAGGGTTTTTATTTATTTTTCACTATTTTCTACATTGTAGAATAATAGTGAAATAGAGACACTAGTCAGTTGTACAACTGAATGCCTTCAACTGAAATGTGTCTTCCACATTTAACCCAACCCCTCTGAATCAGAGAGAGATCAAAACTATGAAATAACACATATAGAATCGTGTAGTAACCAATCATGTCTTAAAGTAATGATGGACTGTCGTTTCTCTTTGCTTATTTGAGCTGTTCTTGCCATAATATGGACTTGGTCTTTTACCAAATAGGGCTTCTTCTGTTTACCACCCCTATCTTGTCACAAAACAATTGATTGGCTCAAATGCATTAAGAAGGAAAGAAATTCCACAGGAATCTCAAATATATTTTGGTTTGTTTAACCCTTTAATTTGAGTTACTACGTGATTCCATATGTGTTAGTATCACATTTTGACGTCAACTATTATTCTACAATGTAGAAAATAGTAAAAAATAAATAAAAACCCTGGAATGAGTAGGTGTGTCCAAACTGTTGACTGGTAGTGTAGATACATGAAGAACATAGACCTATAGAACACGGGCGGCTGGTGGCACCTTAATTGGGGAGGATGGGCTCTGGAATGGAATAAATGGAATGTTTTAAGCACATAAAAAAAACACAGTTTCCATGTGCTTGATACCATTCCATTCACTCCATTCCAGACATTATTATGAGCCTCCCCTCACCAGTCTCCTGTGCTGTAGAACGATCAGAAGCGCGTTCAGGTGACATCATAGCGCGGCCGGGGCGGATGTGTCTGGGTGATGTTGGTCTCCATGCTGACAGCGGGCGGGGCGCGAGCCGTGTGAGCATGGCTGGGAGGGCACATGGCGGCAGCCGCGATAAGGACTAGAGGGGAATCCTGGGAGATTTAAGGGATTAGGTAGCGAGAATGTCGAGCTCGGCCCTCTCTCTCTCTCAGGTGGAAGAGGAGCATGTGAGAGTTTACCATTACGTAAAGACTGGTCCCAACACACTAACCCTGCTGACTGACTGGTCCCAACACACTAACCCTACTGACTGACTGGTCCCAACACACTAACCCTACTGACTGACTGGTCCCAACACACTAACCCTGCTGACTGACTGGTCCCAACACACTAACCCTGCTGACTGACTGGTCCCAACACACTAACCCTGTTGACTGACTGGTCCCAACACACTAACCCTGCTGACTGACTGGTTCCAACACACTAACCCTGTTGACTGGTCCCAACACACTAACCCTGCTGACTGACTGGTCCCAACACACTAACCCTACTGACTGACTGGTCCCAACACACTAACCCTGTTGACTGACTGGTCCCAACACACTAACCCTACTGACTGACTGGTCCCAACACACTAACCCTGTTGACTGACTGGTCCCAACACACTAACCCTGTTGACTGACTGGTCCCAACACAATAACCCTGCTGACTGACTGGTCCCAACACACTAACCCTGCTGACTGGTCCCAACACACAAACCCTGCTGACTGACTGGTCCCAACACACTAACCCTGTTGACTGACTGGTCCCAACACACTAACCCTGTTGACTGACTGGTCCCAACACACTAACCCTGTTGACTGACTGGTCCCAACACAATAACCCTGCTGACTGACTGGTCCCAACACTAACCCTGCTGACTGGTCCCAACACACTAACCCTGCTGACTGACTGGTCCCAACACACTAACCCTGATGACTGACTGGTCCGAACACACTAACCCTGCTGACTGGTCCCAACACACTAAACCCTGCTGACTGACTGGTCCCAACACACTAACCCTGCTGACTGACTGGTCCCAACACACTAACCCTGCTGACTGACTGGTCCCAACACACTAACCCTGCTGACTGGTCCCAACACACTAACCCTGCTGAATGGTCCCAACACACTAACCCTACTGACTGACTGGTCCCAACACACTAACCCTGCTGACTGACTGGTCCCAACACACTAACCCTGCTGACTGGTCCCAACACACTAACCCTACTGACTGACTGGTCCCAACACACTAACCCTGCTGACTGACTGGACCCAACACACTAACCCTGCTGACTGACTGGTCCCAACACACTAACCCTGTTGACTGACTGGTCCCAACACACTAACCCTGCTGACTGACTGGTTCCAACACACTAACCCTGTTGACTGGTCCCAACACACTAACCCTGCTGACTGACTGGTCCCAACACACTAACCCTACTGACTGACTGGTCCCAACACACTAACCCTGTTGACTGACTGGTCCCAACACACTAACCCTACTGACTGACTGGTCCCAACACACTAACCCTGTTGACTGACTGGTCCCAACACACTAACCCTGTTGACTGACTGGTCCCAACACAATAACCCTGCTGACTGACTGGTCCCAACACACTAACCCTGCTGACTGGTCCCAACACACAAACCCTGCTGACTGACTGGTCCCAACACACTAACCCTGTTGACTGACTGGTCCCAACACACTAACCCTGTTGACTGACTGGTCCCAACACACTAACCCTGTTGACTGACTGGTCCCAACACAATAACCCTGCTGACTGACTGGTCCCAACACTAACCCAGCTGACTGGTCCCAACACACTAACCCTGCTGACTGACTGGTCCCAACACACTAACCCTGTTGACTGACTGGTCCTAACACACTAACCCTGCTGACTGGTCCCAACACACTAAACCCTGCTGACTGACTGGTCCCAACACACTAACCCTGCTGACTGACTGGTCCCAACACACTAACCCTGCTGACTGACTGGTCCCAACACACTAACCCTGCTGACTGACTGGTCCCAACACACTAACCCTGCTGACTGGTCCCAACACACTAACCCTGCTGACTGGTCCCAACACACTAACCCTGCTGAATGGTCCCAACACACTAACCCTACTGACTGACTGGTCCCAACACACTAACCCTGCTGACTGACTGGTCCCAACACACTAACCCTGCTGACTGGTCCCAACACACTAACCCTGCTGACTAGTCCCAACACACTAACCATGTTGACTGGTCCCAACACACTAACCCTGCTGACTGGCTGGTCCTAACACACTAACACTGCTGACTGACTGGTCCCAACACACTAACCCTGCTGACTGACTGGTCCCAACACACTAACCCTGTTGACTGACTGGTCCCAACACACCAACCCTGCTGACAGACTGGTCCCAACACACTAACCCTGCTGACTGGTCCCAACACACTAACCCTGCTGACTGGTCCCAACACACTAACAATGTTGACTGGTCCTAACAGACTAACCCTGCTGACTGACTGGTCCCAACACACTAACCCTGCTGACTGACTGGTCCCAACACACTAACCCTGCTGACTGACTGGTCCCAACACACTAACCCTGCTGACTGGTCCCAACACACTAACCCTGCTAGTTGACTGACTGGTCCTAACACACTAACCCTGTTAGTTGAATAACTGGTCCTAACACACTAACCCTGCTAGTTGACTGATGGGTCCTAACACACTAACCCTGTTGACTGACTGGTCCCAACACACTAACCCTGTTGACTGACTGGTCCCAACACACTATCCCAGTTGACTGACTGGTCCCAACACACTAACCCTGCTGACTGGTCCCAACACACTAACCCTGCTGACTGGTCCTAACACACTAACCCTGCTGACTGGTCCCAACACACTAACCCTGCTGACTGGTCCTAACACACTAACCCTGTTGACTGACTGGTCCTAACACACTAATCCTGTTGACTGACTGGTCCTAACACACTAACCCTGCTAGTTGATTGACTGGTCCTTACACACTAACCCTGCTAGTTGAATGACTGGTCCTAACACACTAACCCTGCTAGTTGAATGACTGGTCCTAACACACTAACCCTGCTGACTGGCTGGTCCTAACACACTAACCCTGCTGACTGACTGGTCCCAACACACTAACCATGTTGACTGGTCCTAACACACTAACCCTGTTGACTGACTGGTCTCAACACACTAACCCTGTTGACTGACTGGTCCCAACACACTATCCCAGTTGACTGACTGGTCCCAAGACACTAACCCTGCTGACTGGTCCCAACACACTAACCCTGCTGACTGGTCCTAACACACTAACCCAGTTGACTGACTGGTCCCAACACACTAACCCTGCTGACTGGTCCCAACACACTAACCCTGCTGACTGGTCCTAACACACTAACCCTGCTAGTTGAATGACTGGTCCTAACACACTAACCCTGCTGACTGGCTGGTCCTAACACACTAACCCTGCTGACTGACAGGTACTAACACACTAAACCTGTTGACTGACTGGTCCTAACACACTAACCCTGCTGACTGACTGGTCCTAACACACTAACCCTGCTGACTGACTGGTCCTAACACACTAACCCTGCTGACTGACTGATCCTAACACACTAACGCTGCTAGTTGACTGACTGGTCCTAACGCAAATAACCCTGCTAGTTGACTGACTGGTCCTAACACACTAACCCTGCTGACTGACGGTTCCCAACACACTAACCCTGCTAATTGACTGACTGGTCCTAACGCAAATAACCCTGCTAGTTGACTGACTGGTCCTAACACACTAACCCTGTTGACTGACTGGTCCTAACACACTAACGCTGTTGACTGACTGGTCCCAACACACTAACCCTGCTAATTGACTGACTGGTCCAAACACACTAACCCTGCTAATTGACTGACTGGTCCTAACACACTAACCCTGCTGACTGACTGGTCCCAACACACTAACCCTGCTAATTGACTGACTGGTCCTAACACACTAACCCTGCTAGTTGACTGACTGGTCCCAACACACTAACCCTGCTGACTGACTGGTCCCAACACACTAACCCTAATAATTGACTGACTGGTCCTAACACACTAATCCTGCTAGTTGACTGACTGGTCCCAACACACTAACCCTGTTGACTGGTCCTAACACACTAACCCTGCTGACTGACTGGTCCTAACACACTAACCCTGTTGACTGACTGGTCTCAACACACTAACCTTGCTAATTGACTGACTGGTCCTAACACACTAACCCTGCTAATTGACTGACTGGTCCTAACACACTAACCCTTCTGACTGACTGGTCCTAACACACTAACCCTGCTGAATGACTGGTCCTAATGCACTAACCCTGCTGACTGACTGGTCCTAACACACTAACCCTGCTGAGTGACTGGTCCTAACACACTAACCCTGCTAGTTGACTGACTGGTCCCAACACACTAACCCTGTTGACTGGTCCTAACACACTAACCCTGCTGACTGACTGGTCCTAACACACTAACCCTGTTGACTGACTGGTTCCAACACACTAACCTTGCTAATTGACTGACTGGTCCTAACACACTAACCCTGCTAGTTGACTGACTGGTCCTACCACACTAACCCTGCTAGTTGACTGACTGGTCCTAACACACTAACCCTGCTGACTGACTGGTCCTAACACACTGACCCTGCTGACTGACTGGTTCCAACACACTAACCCTGTTAATTGACTGACTGGTCCTAACACACTAACCCTGCTGACTGACTGGTCCCAACACACTAACCCTGCTAATTGACTGACTGGTCCTAACACACTAACCCTGCTAGTTGACTGACTGGTCCCAACACACCAACCCTGTTGACTGGTCCTAAAACACTAACCCTGCTGACTGACTGGTCCTAACACACTAACCATGCTGACTGACTGGTCCTAACACACTTACCCTGCTGACTGACTGGTCCTAACACACTTACCCTGCTGACTGACTGGTACTAACACACTAACCCTATTGACTGACTGGTCCTAACACACTAACCCTGCTGAATCACTGGTCCTTACACACTAACCCTGCTAGTTGACTGACTGGTTCTTACACACTAACCCTGCTAGTTGACTGACTGGTTCTTACACACTAACCCTGCTGGTTGACTGGCTGGTCCTAACAACCTAATCCTGCTGGTTGACTGACTGGTCGTAACACACTAACCCTGCTGGTTGACTGACTGGTCCAAAAACACTAACCCTGCTAGTTGACTGCCTGGTCCTAACACACTAACCCTGCTGACTGACTGGTCCTAACACACTGACCCTGCTGACTGACTGGTCCCAAAACACTAACCCTGCTAATTGACTGACATGTCCTAACACACTAACCCTGCTAATTGACTGACTGGTCCTAACACACTAACCCTGCTGACTGACTGGTCCCAACACACTAACCCTGCTAATTGACTGACTGGTCCTAACACACTAACCCTGCTAGTTGACTGACTGGTCCCAACACACTAACCCTGTTGACTGGTCCTAACACACTAACCCTGCTGACTGACTGGTCCTAACACACTAAGCCTGCTAGTTGACTGACTGGTCCTAACACACTAACCCTGCTGACTGGCTGGTCCTAACACACTAACCTTGCTGACTGGCTGGTCCTAACACCCTAACCCTGCTGGTTGACTGACTGATCCTAACACACTAACCCTGGTAGTTTACTGACTGGTCCAAACACACTAACCCTGCTAGTTGACTGACTGGTCCTAACACACTAACCCTGCTGACTGACTGGTCCTAACACACTAACCCTGCTGACTGACTGGTCCTAACACACTAATCCTGTAGACTGACTGGTCCAAACGCACTAATCCTGCTGACTGACTGGTCCTAACACACTACCCTGCTAGTTGACTGACTGGTCCTAACACACTAACCCTGCTGACTGACTGGTCCTAACACACTAACCCTGCTGACTGACTGGTCCTAACACACTACCCTGCTAGTTGACTGACTGGTCCTAACACACTAACCCTGCTGACTGACTGGTCCTAGCACACTAACCCTGGTAGTTGACTGACTGGTACTAACACACCAACCCTGCTGACTGACTGGTTCTAACACACTAACCCTGTTGACTTACTGGTCCTAACACACTAACCCTGCTGACTGACTGACTGGTCCTAACACACTAACCCTGCTGACTGACTGGTCCTAATGCACTAACCCTGCTGACTGACTGGTCCTAACACACTAACCCTGCTAGTTGACTGACTGGTCCTAACACACTAACCCTGCTGACTGACTGGTCCTAACACACTAATCCTGCTAGTTGACTGACTGGTCCAAACACACTAACCCTGCTGACTGATTGGTTCTAACACACTAACCCTGCTGATTGACTGGTCCTAACACACTAACCCTGTAGACTGACTGGTCCAAACACACTAACCCTGCTGACTGACTGGTCCTAACACACTAACCCTGCTGACTGACTGGTCCTAACACACTAATCCTGTAGACTGACTGGTCCAAACGCACTAATCCTGCTGACTGACTGGTCCTAACACACTACCCTGCTAGTTGACTGACTGGTCCTAACACACTAACCCTGCTGACTGACTGGTCCTAACACACTAACCCTGCTGACTGACTGGTCCTAACACACTACCCTGCTAGTTGACTGACTGGTCCTAACACACTAATCCTGCTGACTGACTGGTCCTAACACACTAACCCTGCTGACTGACTGGTCCTAGCACACTAACCCTGGTAGTTGACTGACTGGTACTAACACACCAACCCTGCTGACTGACTGGTTCTAACACACTAACCCTGTTGACTTACTGGTCCTAACACACTAACCCTGCTGACTGACTGACTGGTCCTAACACACTAACCCTGCTGACTGACTGGTCCTAATGCACTAACCCTGCTGACTGACTGGTCCTAACACACTAACCCTGCTAGTTGACTGACTGGTCCTAACACACTAACCCTGCTGACTGACTGGTCCTAACACACTAATCCTGCTAGTTGACTGACTGGTCCAAACACACTAACCCTGCTGACTGATTGGTTCTAACACACTAACCCTGCTGATTGACTGGTCCTAACACACTAACCCTGTAGACTGACTGGTCCAAACACACTAACCCTGCTGACTGACTGGTCCTAGCACACTAACCCTGGTAGTTGACTGAAAGGTCCTAACACACTAACCCTGTTGACTGACTGGTCCTAATGCACTAACCCTGCTGACTGACTGGTCCTAACACACTAACCCTGCTAGTTGACTGACTGTTCCTAACACACTAACCCTGTTGACTGACTGGTCCTAGCACACTAACCCTGGTAGTTCACAGACTGGTACTAACACACCAACCCTGCTGACTGATTGGTTCTAACACACTATCCCTGCTGACTGACTGGTCCTGACACACTAACCCTGCTGACTGACTGGTCCCGACACACTAACCCTGCTAATTGACTGACTGGTCCTAACACACTAACCCTGCTAATTGACTGACTGGTCCTAACACACTAACCCTGCTGAATGACTGGTCCTAATACACTACCTGATAGTTGACTGACTGGTCCTAACACACTAACCCTGTTGACTGACTGGTCCTAACACACTAACCCTGTTGACTGAATAGTCCTAACACACTAACCCTGCTGACTGACTGGTCCTAGAACACTAACCCTGGTAGTTGACTGACTGGTAATAACACACCAACCCTGCTGACTGACTGGTTCTAACACACTAACCCTGTTGACTGACTGGTCCTAACACACTAACCCTGCTGACTGACTGGTCCTAACACACTACCCTGCTAGTTGACTGACTGGTCCTAACACACTAACCCTGCTGACTGACTGGTCCTAATGCACTAACCCTGCTGACTGACTGGTCCTAACACACTAACCCTGCTAGTTGACTGACTGTTCCTAACACACTAACCCTGCTGACTGACTGGTCCTAACACACTAACCCTGCTGACTGACTGGTCCCAACACACTAACCCTGCTAGTTGACTGACTGGTTCTTACACACTAACCCTGCTAGTTGACTGACTGGTCCTAACACACTAACCCTGCTGGTTGACTGACTGGTCCTAACAAACTAACCTTGCTGACTGGCTGGTCCTAACACCCTAACCCTGCTGGTTGACTGGCTGGTCCTAACACCCTAACCCTGCTGGTTGACTGACTGGTCCTAACACACTAACCCTGCTCGTTGATTGACTGGTCCAAAAACACTAACCCTGCTAGTTGACTTCCTGGTCCTAACACACTAACCCTGCTGACTGACTGGTCCTAACTCACTGACCCTGCTGACTGACTGGTCCCAAAACACTAACCCTGCTAATTGACTGACATGTCCTAACATACTAACCCTGCTAATTGACTGACTGGTCAAAACACACTAACCCTGTTGACTGGTCCTAACACACTAACCCTGCTGACTGACTGGTCCTAACACACTAAGCCTGCTAGTTGACTGAATGGTCCTAACACACTAACCCTGCTGACTGGCTGGTCCTAACACACTAACCTTGCTGACTGGCTGGTCCTAACACCCTAACCCTGCTGGTTGACTGACTGATCCTAACACACCAACCCTGCTGGTTTACTGACTGGTCCAAACACACTAACCCTGCTAGTTGACTGACTGGTCCTAACACACTAACCCTGCTGACTGACTGGTCCTAACACACTAACCCTGCTGACTGACTGGTCCTAACACATTAACCCTGTAGACTGACTGGTCCAAAGGCACTAATCCTGCTGACTGACTGGTCCTAACACACTAACCCTGCTGACTGACTGGTCCTAACACACTACCCTGCTAGTTGACTGACTGGTCCTAACACACTAACCCTGCTGACTGACTGGTCCTAACACACTAACCCTGCTGACTGACTGGTCCTAGCACACTAACCCTGGTAGTTGACTGACTGGTCCTAACACACTAACCCTGCTAGTTGACTGACTGGTCCTAACACACTAACCCTGCTGACTGACTGGTCCTAACACACTAATCCTGCTAGTTGACTGACTGGTCCAAACACACTAACCCTGCTGACTGACTGGTCCTAACACACTAACCCTGCTGATTGACTGGTCCTAACACACTAACCCTGTAGACTGACTGGTCCAAACACACTAATCCTGCTGACTGACTGGTCCTAACACACTACCCTGATAGTTGACTGACTGGTCCTAACACACTAACCCTGTTGACTGACTGGTCCTAACACACTAACCCTGCTGACTGACTGGTCCTAACACACTTACCCTGCTGACTGACTGGTCCTAACACACTTACCCTGCTAGTTGACTGACTGGTTCTTACACACCAACCCTGCTAGTTGACTGACTGGTTCTTACACACTAACCCTGCTGGTTGATTGACTGGTCCAAAAACACTAACCCTGCTAGTTGACTGCCTGGTCCTAACACACTAACCCTGCTGACTGACTGGTCCTAACACACTGACCCTGCTGACTGACTGGTCCCAAAACACTAACCCTGCTAATTGACTGACATGTCCTAACACACTAACCCTGCTAATTGACTGACTGGTCCTAACACACTAACCCTGCTGACTGACTGGTCCCAACACACTAACCCTGCTAGTTGACTGACTGGTCCCAACACACTAACCCTGTTGACTGGTCCTAACACACTAACCCTGCTGACTGACTGGTCCTAACACACTAAGCCTGCTAGTTGACTGACTGGTTCTTACACACTAACCCTGCTAGTTGACTGACTGGTCCTAACACACTAACCCTGCTGACTGGCTGGTCCTAACACACTAACCTTGCTGACTGGCTGGTCCTAACACCCTAACCCTGCTGGTTGACTGACTGATCCTAACACACTAACCCTGGTAGTTTACTGACTGGTCCAAACACACTAACCCTGCTAGTTGACTGACTGGTCCTAACACACTAACCCTGCTGACTGACTGGTCCTAACACACTAACCCTGTAGACTGACTGGTCCAAACGCACTAATCCTGCTGACTGACTGGTCCTAACACACTACCCTGCTAGTTGACTGACTGGTCCTAACACACTAACCCTGCTGACTGACTGGTCCTAACACACTAACCCTGCTGACTGACTGGTCCTAGCACACTAACCCTGGTAGTTGACTGACTGGTACTAACACACCAACCCTGCTGACTGACTGGTTCTAACACACTAACCCTGTTGACTGACTGGTCCTAACACACTAACCCTGCTGACTGACTGGTCCCAACACACTAACCCTGCTAATTGACTGACTGGTCCTAACACACTAACCCTGCTAGTTGACTGACTGGTCCCAACACACTAACCCTGCTGACTGACTGGTCCCAACACACTAACCCTAATAATTGACTGACTGGTCCTAACACACTAATCCTGCTAGTTGACTGACTGGTCCCAACACACTAACCCTGTTGACTGGTCCTAACACACTAACCCTGCTGACTGACTGGTCCTAACACACTAACCCTGTTGACTGACTGGTCCCAACACACTAACCTTGCTAATTGACTGACTGGTCCTAACACACTAACCCTGCTAATTGACTGACTGGTCCTAACACACTAACCCTTCTGACTGACTGGTCCTAACACACTAACCCTGCTGAATGACTGGTCCTAATGCACTAACCCTGCTGACTGACTGGTCCTAACACACTAACCCTGCTGAGTGACTGGTCCTAACACACTAACCCTGCTAGTTGACTGACTGGTCCCAACACACTAACCCTGTTGACTGGTCCTAACACACTAACCCTGCTGACTGACTGGTCCTAACACACTAACCCTGTTGACTGACTGGTTCCAACACACTAACCTTGCTAATTGACTGACTGGTCCTAACACACTAACCCTGCTAGTTGACTGACTGGTCCTACCACACTAACCCTGCTAGTTGACTGACTGGTCCTAACACACTAACCCTGCTGACTGACTGGTCCTAACACACTGACCCTGCTGACTGACTGGTTCCAACACACTAACCCTGTTAATTGACTGACTGGTCCTAACACACTAACCCTGCTGACTGACTGGTCCCAACACACTAACCCTGCTAATTGACTGACTGGTCCTAACACACTAACCCTGCTAGTTGACTGACTGGTCCCAACACACTAACCCTGTTGACTGGTCCTAACACACTAACCCTGCTGACTGACTGGTCCTAACACACTAACCCTGCTGACTGACTGGTCCTAACACACTTACCCTGCTGACTGACTGGTCCTAACACACTTACCCTGCTGACTGACTGGTACTAACACACTAACCCTATTGACTGACTGGTCCTAACACACTAACCCTGCTGAATCACTGGT
The DNA here is from genome assembly GCF_045791955.1 of Oncorhynchus clarkii lewisi. Classification (NCBI taxonomy): domain Eukaryota; kingdom Metazoa; phylum Chordata; class Actinopteri; order Salmoniformes; family Salmonidae; genus Oncorhynchus; species Oncorhynchus clarkii. The sequence goes on from NC_092155.1 coordinate 79,655,964, forward strand.
CCTTACACACTAACCCTGCTAGTTGACTGACTGGTTCTTACACACTAACCCTGCTAGTTGACTGACTGGTTCTTACACACTAACCCTGCTGGTTGACTGGCTGGTCCTAACACCCTAATCCTGCTGGTTGACTGACTGGTCGTAACACACTAACCCTGCTGGTTGACTGACTGGTCCAAAAACACTAACCCTGCTAGTTGACTGCCTGGTCCTAACACACTAACCCTGCTGACTGACTGGTCCTAACACACTGACCCTGCTGACTGACTGGTCCCAAAACACTAACCCTGCTAATTGACTGACATGTCCTAACACACTAACCCTGCTAATTGACTGACTGGTCCTAACACACTAACCCTGCTGACTGACTGGTCCCAACACACTAACCCTGCTAATTGACTGACTGGTCCTAACACACTAACCCTGCTAGTTGACTGACTGGTCCCAACACACTAACCCTGCTGACTGACTGGTCCCAACACACTAACCCTAATAATTGACTGACTGGTCCTAACACACTAATCCTGCTAGTTGACTGACTGGTCCCAACACACTAACCCTGTTGACTGGTCCTAACACACTAACCCTGCTGACTGACTGGTCCTAACACACTAACCCTGTTGACTGACTGGTCTCAACACACTAACCTTGCTAATTGACTGACTGGTCCTAACACACTAACCCTGCTAATTGACTGACTGGTCCTAACACACTAACCCTTCTGACTGACTGGTCCTAACACACTAACCCTGCTGAATGACTGGTCCTAATGCACTAACCCTGCTGACTGACTGGTCCTAACACACTAACCCTGCTGAGTGACTGGTCCTAACACACTAACCCTGCTAGTTGACTGACTGGTCCCAACACACTAACCCTGTTGACTGGTCCTAACACACTAACCCTGCTGACTGACTGGTCCTAACACACTAACCCTGTTGACTGACTGGTTCCAACACACTAACCTTGCTAATTGACTGACTGGTCCTAACACACTAACCCTGCTAGTTGACTGACTGGTCCTACCACACTAACCCTGCTAGTTGACTGACTGGTCCTAACACACTAACCCTGCTGACTGACTGGTCCTAACACACTGACCCTGCTGACTGACTGGTTCCAACACACTAACCCTGTTAATTGACTGACTGGTCCTAACACACTAACCCTGCTGACTGACTGGTCCCAACACACTAACCCTGCTAATTGACTGACTGGTCCTAACACACTAACCCTGCTAGTTGACTGACTGGTCCCAACACACCAACCCTGTTGACTGGTCCTAAAACACTAACCCTGCTGACTGACTGGTCCTAACACACTAACCATGCTGACTGACTGGTCCTAACACACTTACCCTGCTGACTGACTGGTCCTAACACACTTACCCTGCTGACTGACTGGTACTAACACACTAACCCTATTGACTGACTGGTCCTAACACACTAACCCTGCTGAATCACTGGTCCTTACACACTAACCCTGCTAGTTGACTGACTGGTTCTTACACACTAACCCTGCTAGTTGACTGACTGGTTCTTACACACTAACCCTGCTGGTTGACTGGCTGGTCCTAACAACCTAATCCTGCTGGTTGACTGACTGGTCGTAACACACTAACCCTGCTGGTTGACTGACTGGTCCAAAAACACTAACCCTGCTAGTTGACTGCCTGGTCCTAACACACTAACCCTGCTGACTGACTGGTCCTAACACACTGACCCTGCTGACTGACTGGTCCCAAAACACTAACCCTGCTAATTGACTGACATGTCCTAACACACTAACCCTGCTAATTGACTGACTGGTCCTAACACACTAACCCTGCTGACTGACTGGTCCCAACACACTAACCCTGCTAATTGACTGACTGGTCCTAACACACTAACCCTGCTAGTTGACTGACTGGTCCCAACACACTAACCCTGTTGACTGGTCCTAACACACTAACCCTGCTGACTGACTGGTCCTAACACACTAAGCCTGCTAGTTGACTGACTGGTCCTAACACACTAACCCTGCTGACTGGCTGGTCCTAACACACTAACCTTGCTGACTGGCTGGTCCTAACACCCTAACCCTGCTGGTTGACTGACTGATCCTAACACACTAACCCTGGTAGTTTACTGACTGGTCCAAACACACTAACCCTGCTAGTTGACTGACTGGTCCTAACACACTAACCCTGCTGACTGACTGGTCCTAACACACTAATCCTGTAGACTGACTGGTCCAAACGCACTAATCCTGCTGACTGACTGGTCCTAACACACTACCCTGCTAGTTGACTGACTGGTCCTAACACACTAACCCTGCTGACTGACTGGTCCTAACACACTAACCCTGCTGACTGACTGGTCCTAACACACTACCCTGCTAGTTGACTGACTGGTCCTAACACACTAACCCTGCTGACTGACTGGTCCTAGCACACTAACCCTGGTAGTTGACTGACTGGTACTAACACACCAACCCTGCTGACTGACTGGTTCTAACACACTAACCCTGTTGACTTACTGGTCCTAACACACTAACCCTGCTGTCTGACTGACTGGTCCTAACACACTAACCCTGCTGACTGACTGGTCCTAATGCACTAACCCTGCTGACTGACTGGTCCTAACACACTAACCCTGCTAGTTGACTGACTGGTCCTAACACACTAACCCTGCTGACTGACTGGTCCTAACACACTAATCCTGCTAGTTGACTGACTGGTCCAAACACACTAACCCTGCTGACTGATTGGTTCTAACACACTAACCCTGCTGATTGACTGGTCCTAACACACTAACCCTGTAGACTGACTGGTCCAAACACACTAACCCTGCTGACTGACTGGTCCTAACACACTAACCCTGCTGACTGACTGGTCCTAACACACTAATCCTGTAGACTGACTGGTCCAAACGCACTAATCCTGCTGACTGACTGGTCCTAACACACTACCCTGCTAGTTGACTGACTGGTCCTAACACACTAACCCTGCTGACTGACTGGTCCTAACACACTAACCCTGCTGACTGACTGGTCCTAACACACTACCCTGCTAGTTGACTGACTGGTCCTAACACACTAACCCTGCTGACTGACTGGTCCTAACACACTAACCCTGCTGACTGACTGGTCCTAGCACACTAACCCTGGTAGTTGACTGACTGGTACTAACACACCAACCCTGCTGACTGACTGGTTCTAACACACTAACCCTGTTGACTTACTGGTCCTAACACACTAACCCTGCTGACTGACTGACTGGTCCTAACACACTAACCCTGCTGACTGACTGGTCCTAATGCACTAACCCTGCTGACTGACTGGTCCTAACACACTAACCCTGCTAGTTGACTGACTGGTCCTAACACACTAACCCTGCTGACTGACTGGTCCTAACACACTAATCCTGCTAGTTGACTGACTGGTCCAAACACACTAACCCTGCTGACTGATTGGTTCTAACACACTAACCCTGCTGATTGACTGGTCCTAACACACTAACCCTGTAGACTGACTGGTCCAAACACACTAACCCTGCTGACTGACTGGTCCTAGCACACTAACCCTGGTAGTTGACTGAAAGGTCCTAACACACTAACCCTGTTGACTGACTGGTCCTAATGCACTAACCCTGCTGACTGACTGGTCCTAACACACTAACCCTGCTAGTTGACTGACTGTTCCTAACACACTAACCCTGTTGACTGACTGGTCCTAGCACACTAACCCTGGTAGTTCACAGACTGGTACTAACACACCAACCCTGCTGACTGATTGGTTCTAACACACTATCCCTGCTGACTGACTGGTCCTGACACACTAACCCTGCTGACTGACTGGTCCCGACACACTAACCCTGCTAATTGACTGACTGGTCCTAACACACTAACCCTGCTAATTGACTGACTGGTCCTAACACACTAACCCTGCTGAATGACTGGTCCTAATACACTACCTGATAGTTGACTGACTGGTCCTAACACACTAACCCTGTTGACTGACTGGTCCTAACACACTAACCCTGCTGACTGACTGGTCCTAATGCACTAACCCTGCTGACTGACTGGTCCTAACACACTAACCCTGCTAGTTGACTGACTGTTCCTAACACACTAACCCTGCTGACTGACTGGTCCTAACACACTAACCCTGCTGACTGACTGGTCCCAACACACTAACCCTGCTAGTTGACTGACTGGTTCTTACACACTAACCCTGCTAGTTGACTGACTGGTCCTAACACACTAACCCTGCTGGTTGACTGACTGGTCCTAACAAACTAACCTTGCTGACTGGCTGGTCCTAACACCCTAACCCTGCTGGTTGACTGGCTGGTCCTAACACCCTAACCCTGCTGGTTGACTGACTGGTCCTAACACACTAACCCTGCTCGTTGATTGACTGGTCCAAAAACACTAACCCTGCTAGTTGACTTCCTGGTCCTAACACACTAACCCTGCTGACTGACTGGTCCTAACTCACTGACCCTGCTGACTGACTGGTCCCAAAACACTAACCCTGCTAATTGACTGACATGTCCTAACATACTAACCCTGCTAATTGACTGACTGGTCAAAACACACTAACCCTGTTGACTGGTCCTAACACACTAACCCTGCTGACTGACTGGTCCTAACACACTAAGCCTGCTAGTTGACTGAATGGTCCTAACACACTAACCCTGCTGACTGGCTGGTCCTAACACACTAACCTTGCTGACTGGCTGGTCCTAACACCCTAACCCTGCTGGTTGACTGACTGATCCTAACACACCAACCCTGCTGGTTTACTGACTGGTCCAAACACACTAACCCTGCTAGTTGACTGACTGGTCCTAACACACTAACCCTGCTGACTGACTGGTCCTAACACACTAACCCTGCTGACTGACTGGTCCTAACACATTAACCCTGTAGACTGACTGGTCCAAAGGCACTAATCCTGCTGACTGACTGGTCCTAACACACTAACCCTGCTGACTGACTGGTCCTAACACACTACCCTGCTAGTTGACTGACTGGTCCTAACACACTAACCCTGCTGACTGACTGGTCCTAACACACTAACCCTGCTGACTGACTGGTCCTAGCACACTAACCCTGGTAGTTGACTGACTGGTCCTAACACACTAACCCTGCTAGTTGACTGACTGGTCCTAACACACTAACCCTGCTGACTGACTGGTCCTAACACACTAATCCTGCTAGTTGACTGACTGGTCCAAACACACTAACCCTGCTGACTGACTGGTCCTAACACACTAACCCTGCTGATTGACTGGTCCTAACACACTAACCCTGTAGACTGACTGGTCCAAACACACTAATCCTGCTGACTGACTGGTCCTAACACACTACCCTGATAGTTGACTGACTGGTCCTAACACACTAACCCTGTTGACTGACTGGTCCTAACACACTAACCCTGCTGACTGACTGGTCCTAACACACTTACCCTGCTGACTGACTGGTCCTAACACACTTACCCTGCTAGTTGACTGACTGGTTCTTACACACCAACCCTGCTAGTTGACTGACTGGTTCTTACACACTAACCCTGCTGGTTGATTGACTGGTCCAAAAACACTAACCCTGCTAGTTGACTGCCTGGTCCTAACACACTAACCCTGCTGACTGACTGGTCCTAACACACTGACCCTGCTGACTGACTGGTCCCAAAACACTAACCCTGCTAATTGACTGACATGTCCTAACACACTAACCCTGCTAATTGACTGACTGGTCCTAACACACTAACCCTGCTGACTGACTGGTCCCAACACACTAACCCTGCTAGTTGACTGACTGGTCCCAACACACTAACCCTGTTGACTGGTCCTAACACACTAACCCTGCTGACTGACTGGTCCTAACACACTAAGCCTGCTAGTTGACTGACTGGTTCTTACACACTAACCCTGCTAGTTGACTGACTGGTCCTAACACACTAACCCTGCTGACTGGCTGGTCCTAACACACTAACCTTGCTGACTGGCTGGTCCTAACACCCTAACCCTGCTGGTTGACTGACTGATCCTAACACACTAACCCTGGTAGTTTACTGACTGGTCCAAACACACTAACCCTGCTAGTTGACTGACTGGTCCTAACACACTAACCCTGCTGACTGACTGGTCCTAACACACTAACCCTGTAGACTGACTGGTCCAAACGCACTAATCCTGCTGACTGACTGGTCCTAACACACTACCCTGCTAGTTGACTGACTGGTCCTAACACACTAACCCTGCTGACTGACTGGTCCTAACACACTAACCCTGCTGACTGACTGGTCCTAGCACACTAACCCTGGTAGTTGACTGACTGGTACTAACACACCAACCCTGCTGACTGACTGGTTCTAACACACTAACCCTGTTGACTGACTGGTCCTAACACACTAACCCTGCTGACTGACTGGTCCCAACACACTAACCCTGCTAATTGACTGACTGGTCCTAACACACTAACCCTGCTAGTTGACTGACTGGTCCCAACACACTAACCCTGCTGACTGACTGGTCCCAACACACTAACCCTAATAATTGACTGACTGGTCCTAACACACTAATCCTGCTAGTTGACTGACTGGTCCCAACACACTAACCCTGTTGACTGGTCCTAACACACTAACCCTGCTGACTGACTGGTCCTAACACACTAACCCTGTTGACTGACTGGTCCCAACACACTAACCTTGCTAATTGACTGACTGGTCCTAACACACTAACCCTGCTAATTGACTGACTGGTCCTAACACACTAACCCTTCTGACTGACTGGTCCTAACACACTAACCCTGCTGAATGACTGGTCCTAATGCACTAACCCTGCTGACTGACTGGTCCTAACACACTAACCCTGCTGAGTGACTGGTCCTAACACACTAACCCTGCTAGTTGACTGACTGGTCCCAACACACTAACCCTGTTGACTGGTCCTAACACACTAACCCTGCTGACTGACTGGTCCTAACACACTAACCCTGTTGACTGACTGGTTCCAACACACTAACCTTGCTAATTGACTGACTGGTCCTAACACACTAACCCTGCTAGTTGACTGACTGGTCCTACCACACTAACCCTGCTAGTTGACTGACTGGTCCTAACACACTAACCCTGCTGACTGACTGGTCCTAACACACTGACCCTGCTGACTGACTGGTTCCAACACACTAACCCTGTTAATTGACTGACTGGTCCTAACACACTAACCCTGCTGACTGACTGGTCCCAACACACTAACCCTGCTAATTGACTGACTGGTCCTAACACACTAACCCTGCTAGTTGACTGACTGGTCCCAACACACTAACCCTGTTGACTGGTCCTAACACACTAACCCTGCTGACTGACTGGTCCTAACACACTAACCCTGCTGACTGACTGGTCCTAACACACTTACCCTGCTGACTGACTGGTCCTAACACACTTACCCTGCTGACTGACTGGTACTAACACACTAACCCTATTGACTGACTGGTCCTAACACACTAACCCTGCTGAATCACTGGTCCTTACACACTAACCCTGCTAGTTGACTGACTGGTTCTTACACACTAACCCTGCTAGTTGACTGACTGGTTCTTACACACTAACCCTGCTGGTTGACTGGCTGGTCCTAACACCCTAATCCTGCTGGTTGACTGACTGGTCGTAACACACTAACCCTGCTGGTTGACTGACTGGTCCAAAAACACTAACCCTGCTAGTTGACTGCCTGGTCCTAACACACTAACCCTGCTGACTGACTGGTCCTAACACACTGACCCTGCTGACTGACTGGTCCCAAAACACTAACCCTGCTAATTGACTGACATGTCCTAACACACTAACCCTGCTAATTGACTGACTGGTCCTAACACACTAACCCTGCTGACTGACTGGTCCCAACACACTAACCCTGCTAATTGACTGACTGGTCCTAACACACTAACCCTGCTGGTTGACTGACTGGTCCCAACACACTAACCCTGTTGACTGGTCCTAACACACTAACCCTGCTGACTGACTGGTCCTAACACACTAAGCCTGCTAGTTGACTGACTGGTCCTAACACACTAACCCTGCTGACTGGCTGGTCCTAACACACTAACCTTGCTGACTGGCTGGTCCTAACACCCTAACCCTGCTGTCTGACTGACTGATCCTAACACACTAACCCTGGTAGTTTACTGACTGGTCCAAACACACTAACCCTGCTAGTTGACTGACTGGTCCTAACACACTAACCCTGCTGACTGACTGGTCCTAACACACTAACCCTGCTGACTGACTGGTCCTAACACACTAATCCTGTAGACTGACTGGTCCAAACGCACTAATCCTGCTGACTGACTGGTCCTAACACACTACCCTGCTAGTTGACTGACTGGTCCTAACACACTAACCCTGCTGACTGACTGGTCCTAACACACTAACCCTGCTGACTGACTGGTCCTAACACACTACCCTGCTAGTTGACTGACTGGTCCTAACACACTAACCCTGCTGACTGACTGGTCCTAACACACTAACCCTGCTGACTGACTGGTCCTAGCACACTAACCCTGGTAGTTGACTGACTGGTACTGACACACCAACCCTGCTGACTGACTGGTTCTAACACACTAACCCTGTTGACTGACTGGTCCTAACACACTAACCCTGCTGACTGACTGACTGGTCCTAACACACTAACCCTGCTGACTGACTGGTCCTAATGCACTAACCCTGCTGACTGACTGGTCCTAACACACTAACCCTGCTAGTTGACTGACTGGTCCTAACACACTAACCCTGCTGACTGACTGGTCCTAACACACTAATCCTGCTAGTTGACTGACTGGTCCAAACACACTAACCCTGCTGACTGATTGGTTCTAACACACTAACCCTGCTGATTGACTGGTCCTAACACACTAACCCTGTAGACTGACTGGTCCAAACACACTAACCCTGCTGACTGACTGGTCCTAGCACACTAACCCTGGTAGTTGACTGACTGGTCCTAACACACTAACCCTGTTGACTGACTGGTCCTAATGCACTAACCCTGCTGACTGACTGGTCCTAACACACTAACCCTGCTAGTTGACTGACTGTTCCTAACACACTAACCCTGTTGACTGACTGGTCCTAGCACACTAACCCTGGTAGTTCACAGACTGGTACTAACACACCAACCCTGCTGACTGATTGGTTCTAACACACTATCCCTGCTGACTGACTGGTCCTGACACACTAACCCTGCTGACTGACTGGTCCCGACACACTAACCCTGCTAATTGACTGACTGGTCCTAACACACTAACCCTGCTAATTGACTGACTGGTCCTAACACACTAACCCTGCTGAATGACTGGTCCTAATACACTACCTGATAGTTGACTGACTGGTCCTAACACACTAACCCTGTTGACTGACTGGTCCTAACACACTAACCCTGTTGACTGAATAGTCCTAACACACTAACCCTGCTGACTGACTGGTCCTAGAACACTAACCCTGGTAGTTGACTGACTGGTACTAACACACCAACCCTGCTGACTGACTGGTTCTAACACACTAACCCTGTTGACTGACTGGTCCTAACACACTAACCCTGCTGACTGACTGGTCCTAACACACTACCCTGCTAGTTGACTGACTGGTCCTAACACACTAACCCTGCTGACTGACTGGTCCTAATGCACTAACCCTGCTGACTGACTGGTCCTAACACACTAACCCTGCTAGTTGACTGACTGTTCCTAACACACTAACCCTGCTGACTGACTGGTCCTAACACACTAACCCTGCTGACTGACTGGTCCCAACACACTAACCCTGCTAGTTGACTGACTGGTTCTTACACACTAACCCTGCTAGTTGACTGACTGGTCCTAACACACTAACCCTGCTGGTTGACTGACTGGTCCTAACAAACTAACCTTGCTGACTGGCTGGTCCTAACACCCTAACCCTGCTGGTTGACTGGCTGGTCCTAACACCCTAACCCTGCTGGTTGACTGACTGGTCCTAACACACTAACCCTGCTGGTTGATTGACTGGTCCAAAAACACTAACCCTGCTAGTTGACTTCCTGGTCCTAACACACTAACCCTGCTGACTGACTGGTCCTAACACACTGACCCTGCTGACTGACTGGTCCCAAAACACTAACCCTGCTAATTGACTGACATGTCCTAACATACTAACCCTGCTAATTGACTGACTGGTCAAAACACACTAACCCTGTTGACTGGTCCTAACACACTAACCCTGCTGACTGACTGGTCCTAACACACTAAGCCTGCTAGTTGACTGAATGGTCCTAACACACTAACCCTGCTGACTGGCTGGTCCTAACACACTAACCTTGCTGACTGGCTGGTCCTAACACCCTAACCCTGCTGGTTGACTGACTGATCCTAACACACCAACCCTGCTGGTTTACTGACTGGTCCAAACACACTAACCCTGCTAGTTGACTGACTGGTCCTAACACACTAACCCTGCTGACTGACTGGTCCTAACACACTAACCCTGCTGACTGACTGGTCCTAGCACACTAACCCTGGTAGTTGACTGACTGGTCCTAAAACACTAACCCTGCTAGTTGACTGACTGGTCCTAACACACTAACCCTGCTGACTGACTGGTCCTAACACACTAACCCTGGTAGTTGACTCACTGGTCCTAACACACTAACCCTGCTGACTGACTGGTCCTAACACACTAACCCTGCTAGTTGACTGACTGTTCCTAACACACTAACCCTGCTGACTGACTGGTCCTAACACACTAACCCTGCTGACTGACTGGTCCTAACACACTAACCCTGATGACTGACTGGTCACAACACACTAACCCTGCTAATTGACTGACTGGTCCTAACACACTAACCCTGCTAGTTGACTGACTGGTCCCAACACACTAACCCTGTTGACTGGTCCTAACACACTAACCATGCTGACTGACTGGTCCTAACACACTAACCCTGCTGACTGACTGGTCCTAATGCACTAACCCTGCTGACTGACTGGTCCTAACACACTAACCCTGCTGGTTGACTGACGTGTCCTAACACACTAACCCTGCTGATTGACTGACTGGTCCTAACACACTAACCCTGCTGACTGGCTGGTCCTAACACACTAACCCTGCTGACTGGCTGGTCCTAACACCCTAACCCTGCTGGTTGACTGACTGGTCCTAACAAACTAACCCTGTTGACTGACTGGTCCTAACACATTAACCCTGCTGACTGACTGGTCCTAACACACTAACCCTGTTGACTGACTGGTCCTAACACACTAAACCTGTTGACTGACTGGTCCTCACACAGCAACCTGCTGACTGACTGGTCCTAACACACTAACCCTGCTGACTGACTGGTCCTAAGGCACTAATCCTGCTGACTGACTGGTCCTAACACACTAACCCTGCTGACTGACTGGTCCTAACGCACTAACCCTGCTAGTCGAATGACTGGTTCTAACACACTAACCCTGCTGACTGACTGGTCCTAACACACTAACCCTAATGACTGACTGGTCCTAACACACTAACCCTAATGACTGACTGGTCCTAACACACTAACCCTGCTGACTGATTGGTCCTAACACACTAACCCTGTTGACTGGCTGGTCCTAACACACTAACCCTGTTGACTGATTGGTCCTAACACACTAAACCTGTTGACTGACTGGTCCTCACACAGCAACCTGCTGACTGACTGACTGACCCTGCTGACCTTGCTGACTGACTGACCCTAATGACTGACTGGTCCTAACACACTAACCCTGCTGACTGATTAGTCCTAACACACTAACCCTGTTGACTGACTGGTCCTAACACACTAACCCTGCTGACTGACTGGTCCTAATGCACTAACCCTGCTGACTGACTGGTCCCAAAACACTAACCCTGTTTACTGACTGGTCCAAACACCCTAACCCTGTTGACTGACTGGTTCAAACACACTAACCCTGCTGACTGACTGGTCCTAACACACTAATCCTGTTGAATGACTGGTCCTAACTCACTTACCCTGCTGACTGACTGGTACTAACACACTAATCCTGTTGAATGACTGGTCCTAACTCACTTACCCTGCTGACTGACTGGTACTAACACACTAACCTGGTTGACTGGCTGGTCCTAACACACTAACCCTGCTAGTTGACTGACTGGTCCTAACACACTAACCCTGTTGACTGACTGGTCCTAACACACTAACCCTGCTGGTTGACTGACTGGTCCTAACACACTAACCCTGCTAGTTGACTGACTGGTCCTAACACACTAACCCTGCTGGTTGACTGACTGGTCCTAACACACTAACCCTGCTGATTGACTGGTCCTTACACACTAACCCTGCTGATTGACTGGTCCTTACACACTAACCCTGCTAGTTGACTGACTGGTCCTAACACACTAACCCTGCTGACTGGCTGGTCCTAACACACTAACCCTGCTGACTGGCTGGTCCTAACACCCTAACCCTGCTGGTTGACTGACTGGTCCTAACACACTAACCCTGTTGACTGACTGGTCCTAACACATTAACCCTGCTGACTGACTGGTCCTAACACACTAACCCTGTTGACTGACTGGTCCTAACACACTAAACCTGTTGACTGACTGGTCCTCACACAGCAACCTGCTGACTGACTGGTCCTAACACACTAACCCTGCTGACTGACTGGTCCTAAGGCACTAATCCTGCTGACTGACTGGTCCTAACACACTAACCCTGCTGACTGACTGGTCCTAACGCACTAACCCTGCTAGTCGAATGACTGGTTCTAACACACTAACCCTGCTGACTGACTGGTCCTAACACACTAACCCTAATGACTGACTGGTCCTAACACACTAACCCTGCTGACTGATTGGTCCTAACACACTAACCCTGTTGACTGGCTGGTCCTAACACACTAACCCTGTTGACTGATTGGTCCTAACACACTAAACCTGTTGACTGACTGGTCCTCACACAGCAACCTGCTGACTGACTGACTGACCCTGCTGACCCTGCTGACTGACTGACCCTAATGACTGACTGGTCCTAACACACTAACCCTGTTGACTGACTGGTCCTAACACACTAACCCTGCTGACTGACTGGTCCTAACACACTAACCCTGCTGACTAACTGGTCCTCACACACTAACCCTGTTCTCTGACCGGTCCTAAACACTAACCCTGCTAACTAGAGTCATTACACTTGTCCACCAAACTTTACAGTTGGCACTATGCATTCGGGCAGGTTGGATTCTCCTGGCAAAACCCAGTTTCGTCCGTCTGATTGGCAGATGGTGCTGAGTTATTCATCATTCCATAGAACACGTTTCCACTGCTCCAGAGTCCTATGGCAGCGTGCTTTACATCACACGACATGCATTGCACATGGTGATCTTAGGATTGTGTGTGGCTGCCATGGAAACCAATTTCATTAAACTACCGACAAACAGTTTTTGTACTGATGTTTATGCCAGATGTAGTTAGGAACTCGGTAGGTTGCGGTCCCATTCTGTGAGCTTGTGTGGTCTATCACTTCACGGCTGAGCCGTTATTCCTCCTAGACGTTTCCACTTCACAATAACAACACTTAACAGTTGTCCGGGGGGCAGCTCTAGCAGGGCAGAAATGTGATGAACTGACTTGTTGGAAAGGTGACATCCTATGACGGTGCCACGTTGAAAGCCACTCAGTTCTTCAGTAAGGGCCATTCTTCTGCCAATGTTTGTCTATGGAGATTGCATGGCTGTGTGCTCGTTTTTATAAACCTGTCAGCAACGGGTGTGGCTGAAATAGCCAAATCCACTAATTTGAAGGGGTGTCCACATACCGTCTCCACACCCACACAGCAGTATGTTCCAGGGCGTCTGTATTGCAGTGTCCACATACTGCTGTCTATATATGGGTGTAGAGAGAGGGGATGTTCCAGGGCGTCTGTATTGCAGTGTCCACATACTGCTGTCTATATATGGGTGTAGAGACATGGTACGTTCCACGGCGTCTGTATTGCAGCGTCCACATACTGCTGTCTATATATGGGTAAAGAGACAGGGTACGTTCCAGGGCGTCTGTATTGCAGAGTCCACATACTGCTGTCTACATATGGGTGTAGAGACAGGGTACGTTTCAGGGCGTCTGTATTGCAGTGTCCACATACTGCTGTCTATATATGGGTGTAGAGACAGGGTACGTTCCAGGGCGTCTGTATTGCAGTGTCCACATACTGCTGTCTATATATGGGTGTAGAGACAGGGTACGTTCCAGGGCGTCTGTATTGCAGTGTCCACATACTGCTGTCTATATAAGGGTGTAGAGACAGGGGACGTTCCAGGGCGTCTGTATTGCAGTGTCCACATACTGCTGTCTATATAAGGGTGTACAGACAGGGTACGTTCCAGGGCGTCTGTATTGCAGTGTCCACAAACTTTTGGCCATGTAATGTTCTATTCTTCTTCTCACATTTTGTTTATAAAGTGTATTTCATACACACTGTAGACCCAAACTGTTACAGACCTATATCCATCCTGCCCTGCCTCCAGACCCAAACTGTTACAGACCTATATCCATCCTGCCCTGCCTCTAGACCCAAACTGTTACAGACTCATATCCATCCTGCCCTGCCTCTAGACCCAAACTGTTATAGACCTATATCCATCCTGCCCTGCCCTGCCTCTAGACCCAAACTCATATAGACCCATATCCATCCTGCCCTGCCCTGCCTCTAGACCCAAACTGTTATAGAACCATATCCATCCTGCCCTGCCTCTAGACCCAAACTGTTATAGAACCATATCCATCCTGCCCTGCCCTGCCTCTAGACCCAAACAGTTATAGACCTATATCCATCCTGCCCTGTCTTTCTAAAACCTTAGAAAGTCAAGTTAACAAACAGATCACCGACCATTTAGAATCCCACCGTACCTTCTCCACTATGCACTCTGGTTTCAGAGCTGGTCACGGGTGAACCTCAGCCACGCTCAAGGTCCTAAACGATATCATAACCGCCATCGATAAACAACAATACTGTGCAGCCGTCTTCATCGACCTGGCCAAGGGTTTCGACTCAGTCAATCACCTCGCCTGGTTCACCAATTACTTCTCTGATAGTTCAGTGTGTCCAATCGGAGGGCATGTTGTCCGGACCTCTGGCAGTCTCTATGGGGGTGCCACAGGGTTCAATTCTCAGGCCGACTCTTTTCTCTGTATACATTAATGATGTCGCTCTTGCTGCTGGTGAGTCTCTGATCCACCTCTACGCAGACGACACCATTCTGTATACTTCTGGCCCTTCTTTGGACACTGTGTTAACTAACCTCCAGGCGAGCTTCAATGCCATACAACACTCCTTCAGTGGCCTCTAAATGCTAGTAAAACTAAGTGCATGCTCTTCAACCGTTTCCTGCCCGCATCCTCCCGCCCGACTAGCATCACTACTCTGGACGGTTCTGACTTAGAATATGTGGACAACTACAAATACCTAGGTGTCTGGTTAGACTGTAAACTCTCCTTCCAGACTCACATTAAGCATCTCCAATCAAAATTAAATTCCTATTTCGCAACAAAGCCTCCTTCACTCATGCTGCCAAACATACCCTTGTAAAACTGACTATCCTACCGATCCTTGACTTCGGCGATGTCATTTACAAAATAGCCCCCAACACTCTACTCAGCAAATTGGATGCAGTCTATCACAGTGCCATCCGTTTTGTCACCGAAGCCCCATATACTACCCACCACTGCGACCTGTATGCTCTCGTTGGCTGGCCCTCACTACATATTCGTCGCCAAACCCACTGGCGCCAGGTCATCTATAAGTCTTTGCTAGGTAAAGCCCCGCCTTAACTCACTGGTCACCATAACAACACCCACCTGTAGCACGCACTCCAGCAGGTATATTTCACTGGTCATCCCCAAAGCCAAAAAACTTCCTTTGGTCACCTTTCCTTCCAGTTCTCTGCTGCCAATGACTGGAAAGAATTGCAAAAAAAAAAATCACTGAAGCTGGGGTCTTATATCTCCCTCTCTAACTTTAAGCATCAGCTGTCAGAGCAGCTTACCGATCACTGTACCTGTACACAGCCCATCTGTAAATAGCCCACCCAACTACCTCATCCCCATATTGTTATTTATCCTCTTGCTCTTTTGCACCCCAGTATCTCTACTTTGACATCATCATCTGCACTTCTATCACTTCCATCACTTCAGTGTTAATGCTAAATTGTAATTATTTCGCCTCTGTGGCCTATTTATTGCCTTACATCCCTACTCGGTTTATGTGTAACTCTGTGTTGTTTGTGTCTCACTGCTTTGCTTTATTCTTGGCCAGGTCGCAGTTGTAAATGAGAACTTGTTGTCTTCTGTTCTACCTGGTTAAATAAAGGTGAAATAAAAACACAGACACACACAGTGTACTGTACATGTTCATGTTGTGATCTCATTTCAAAATACTGGTTATCCGTCCTACATATTGAAGCCTTCTGAACAGTTAAGTAACCTGGTCAGTTGTACAAGAAGGAACCAGTAGAAGGAAGACTATCCATTGTATAAGGCTAGTTGTATAACTAACACGTGGCTGTATATTTTAACAGAGTTGGAATCCAATCTGACATCGATAAAGGCTGTTGTTGTTGTTGTGGTGATGGTTGTACAATAAAGCATGTCCCCCCCCCCCATCACACTGTCCTTACCAAACAACAACCCCCCATCACACTGCTGAGTCCTTACCTAACAACAACGCCCCCCCCCCATCACACTGCTGAGTCCTTACCTAACAACAACGCCACCCCCATCACACTGCTGAGTCGTTACCTAACACCCCCCATCACACTGCTGAGTCCTTACCTAACAACACCACCATCACACTGCTGAGTCCTTACCTAACAACACCCCCATCACACTGCTGACTCCTTACCAAACACCACCCCCATCACACTGCTGAGTCCTTACCTAACACACCCCCATCACACTGCTGAGTCCTTACCCAACATCACCCCCATCACACTGCTGAGTCCTTACCTAACACCACCCCGATCACACTGCTGAGTCCTTACCTAACAACACCCCCATCACACTGCTGAGTCCTTACCTAACACCACCCCCCCATCACACTGCTGAGTCCTTACCTAACACCACCCCCGTCACACTGCTGAGTCCTTACCTAACAACACCCCCCATCACACTGCTGAGTCCTTACCTAACAACACCCCCATCACACTGCTGAGTCCTTACCTAACAACACCCCCATCACACTGCTGAGTCCTTACCTAACAACACCCCCCCATCACACTGCTGAGTCCTTACCTTACAACACCCCCCATCACACTGCTGAGTCCTTACCTAACACCACCCTCATCACACTGCTGAGTCCTTACCTAACAACACCCCCATCACACGGCTGAGTCCTTATCTAACAACACCCCCCATCACACTGCTGAGTCCTTACCTAACACCCCCCCATCACACTGCTGAGTCCTTACCTAACACCCCCCATCACACTGCTGAGTCCTTACCTAACAACACCCCCCCATCACACTGCTGAGTCCTTACCTAACAACACCCCCATCACACTGCTGAGTCCTTACCTAACAACACCCCCATCACACTGCTGAGTCCTTACCTAACACCCCCCATCACACTGCTGAGTCATTACCTAACACCCCCCATCACACTGCTGAGTCCTTACCTTACAACACCCCCATCACACTGCTGAGTCCTTACCTAACAACACCCCCCATCACACTGCTGAGTCCTTACCTAACAACACCCCTATCACACTGCTGAGTCCTTACCTAACACCCCCCCATCACACTGCTGAGTCCTTACCTAACACCCCCCATCACACTGCTGAGTCATTACCTAACACCCCCCATCACACTGCTGAGTCCTTACCTTACAACACCCCCATCACACTGCTGAGTCCTTACCTAACAACACCCCCCCATCACACTGCTGAGTCCTTACCTAACAACACCCCCCATCACACTGCTGAGTCCTTACCTAACAACACCCCCATCACACTGCTGAGTCCTTACCTAACACCCCCCCCCCCATCACACTGCTGAGTCCTTACCTAACAATACCCCCCCCCCATCACACTGCTGAGTCCTTACCTAACAACACACCCCCCATCACACTGCTGAGTCCTTACCTAACACACCCCCCATCACACTGCTGAGTCCTTACCTAACAATACCCCCCCATCACACTGCTGAGTCCTTACCTAACAACACCCCCATCACACTGCTGAGTCTTTACCTAACAACACATCCCCATCACACTGCTGAGTCCTTACCTAACACACCCCCCATCACACTGCTGAGTCCTTACCTAACAATACCCCCCATCACACTGCTGAGTCCTTACCTAACAACACCCCCATCACACTGCTGAGTCCTTACCTAACAACACCCCCCCATCACACAACCGCAATCCCTGAGGTTATGTCGACCCCTGGCACACACTCGTACACGCATGCACAAACACACACCGTGTGAGCACGTTGTCTGTGTGCAGGGCAGGTGGTTGTGTCTGGGAGGGCAGTGAGAGAAGCAGACCCTTCCGGCTGTCTGTTGGGGCTGATAACACACCCAGAAGATCAAGGTGGATTCAGGAGGATTAAGAGGAGGGAGGGACCGGCCCCAACCAGAGCCTATCAGAGCCTATCTGGACCCTACCAGACACTACAAGACCCTCTCAGGACCCTAACAGCACCACTCAAAGATTATCCACTGACTTGAGATCCACAGAGGAGAGAGCAAACAAACGCTGGAACAGAAATAGGAGAGAAGAGAGTTCCCCATCACTGCAGAGAAAGAGAGAGAGAGAAAGAGAGACAAAGAGACAGAAAGAGAGAGAGAGAGAGAGAAAAAGAGAGAGAGAGAGAGAGAGAGAGAGAAAAAGAAAGAAAGAGAAAGAGAGAAAGATGTTATAGTCAAATCATATTGGAGAGACACGGTACAACTAAATTATCTTCTAGCGTACGTGTAAGGTGTTGTGTCCCAGTATGTATGCGTTGACGTGGGTGCTGCTGTTTGTGTGGCTGGGTGGAGGTGTGAGTGTGTGTATGATGGAAAACTACACGCTGCTCATAGAGAAGAGAGGTTGTTCTCAGTGTATCGCCGTCAACACCACCATCTGCAGTGGCTTCTGCCACACACAGGTTAGACACCTTAATATTCATTCATACCTTCATACCTTAATTTATCTCATTCATTCATTCAATCATACCTTAATTTCTCATTCCTTCCATTTTTCATTTCTCATTCCTTCCATTTCTTCCTTCCTTCCATTTCCATTTCTACCTTCCTTCCTATCAAAGTATTTAAACAGGACCTGTGGGTGAGAGCAGAGTGAGATTTGCTGAGAGATGAGTCTCTCTCTTGACCCCTTTTCCCTGATCTCTAACCTTTGACCCCTTCTGTGTCAGGACACCAACGTGAAGGGGCGTGTGGGTAAGAGTTACCTGATCCAGCGTGGCTGCATGCCCCACTCCCTGGTCTACCATCCTGCCCGCGTGCCAGGCTGCCCGCTGCACGTCAACAACGTGCTCTACTACCCAGAGTCCCGTCGCTGTCACTGCACACGCTGTGACGGACACGCCCACCGCTGTGTCCACATGACCCAGGCCACACCCACCCCTTGCACCAGGAAGAGCCCTGCCACCCGCAGGACCTGGACACGCCCACCTGTCAAGAAACACAGCGACCAGGAAACCTGACCAACTGCCCATCCAAACAGCGACCTTCCACCTGAGAACCTTTGCCAGACAGACAACCCATAGTCCTTATTTACCACCTGACCTATGCAACTGACCATCAACAGTACCGGTCTGTGAAGCAGCAACACCTCCCCAGAGAGCCTATAGACCTCTGTTCCAAAGAATAAGACTATAGAAGTATTTTATGACTTGAATTCTGTCTGTGGGATCAGCCATCAAGGACTTTGAAATACCTGTTTCTAAAGGGTTCAAGGCTACCGACGGTATCCTGGCTGCGTTCTGAAATCTGTTTGACTAAGGACAACTACAGGTGAGCTCATTTTCCAATACTCATGTTCAACCTCCACTGTTTAAATACAACCCCTAAAACACACACACGTCGAAAAGCACTCGGGAACTGTTCAAGAAGACAGGCTGGACTGTTGTGCACAGAGTCCAGATCTGAATAACATCCGAAACGTATGGCGAGAACTAAAAACAGCAGTGGCTGATGGGCACACGCCTCAAACATGGGAAGAATTTAAGTGAGCCAAATTGTGAGCCAAATTGTGAGCCAAATTGTGAGCCAAATTGTCAGCCAAATTGTGAGCCAAATTGTCAGTGGAAAAGTAGAGCAAGCTAAATGGCTACAAGAAACGTTTGTCTCCGGTAATCTTGGCCAAAGGCAGTGTATTAGCTACGGGGGTGCCAATAATTTATAGTCTTTAAAATTGGTTCTGCAATGTTGAAAATCTAAAAAGTTGTATTTAAATTTGACTGTAAATGTCTAGAAGTTGTAGACTCTGTGTGAAAGAACTTAATAAATATAAATATTGACCTGCTATGACCTGCTATGACCTGCTATGACCTGCTATGACCTGCTATGACCTGCTAAATCATGATGTTGTTTGAAGGATGGTTTGAACACCATGTGAGTGTGTGAGGAATTGTAAAGACATTCTGTTTAGTGATCACACATGTCATGTCTTTAGATCTGAAGCAGACTGCCTGAACCTGTCAACCCATGTACTGTGGAGCTTGTTCTGACTCTGTGTCCACACACACACACACACACACACACACGTTGCGGCGTCGACCTAGTAACAACACGTTGGTTGTGTAACTGTTGCTGGTCACCATCTCCAGCACTACTTAGTCAGCAGAGGGCGTGACTCTCTGGTCGTGTTCTGCCTACTAGACTACTTACTGAAACTACACACTGTGTACTTACTAAAACTACACACTGTGTACTTACTGAAACTACACACTGGCCATACTACACACTGTGTACTGGTCATACTACACACTGTGTACTGGCCATACTACACACTGTGTACTGGTCATACTACACACTGTGTACTGGCCATACTACACACTGTGTACTGGTCATACTACACACTGTGTACTGGTCATACTACACACTGTGTACTGGCCATACTACACACTGTGTACTGGTCATACTACACACTGTGTACTGGTCATACTACACACTGTGTACTGGTCATACTACACACTGTGTACTGGTCATACTACACACTGTGTACTGGTCATACTACACACTGTGTACTGGTCATACTACACACTGTGTACTGGTCATACTACACACTGTGTACTGGTCATACTACACACTGTGTACTGGTCATACTACACACTGTGTACTGGCCATACTACACACTGTGTACTGGTCATACTACACACTGTGTACTGGTCATACTACACACTGTGTACTGGTCATACTACACACTGTGTACTGGTCATACTACACACTGTGTACTGGTCATACTACACACTGTGTACTGGTCATACTACACACTGTGTACTGGTCATACTACACACTGTGTACTGGTCATACTACACACTGTGTACTGGTCATACTACACACTGTGTACTGGTCATACTACACACTGTGTACTGGTCATACTACACACTGTGTACTGGCCATACTACACACTGTGTACTGGTCATACTACACACTGTGTACTGGTCATACTACAATTACAGTAATATATTACAACTGACATCTGTGGATGAGGTTGTAGTCTCAGTAATATATTACAACTGACATCTGTGGATGAGGTTGTGGTCTCAGTAATATATTACAACTGACATCTGTGGATGAGGTTGTGGTCTCAGTAATATATTACAACTGACATCTGTGGATGAGGTTGTAGTCTCAGTAATATATTACAACTGACATCTTTGGATGAGGTTGTAGTCTCAGTAATATATTACAGTAATATATTACAACTGACATCTGTGGATGAGGTTGTAGTACTGGTCATACTACACACTATTTAGAATGTACTGTTTAGTAACCCTTCCCACTGTTTGTTTTCCTTTACCAAAAACACTGGCTTCTGGAAAGCAGTTGTGGCAAACCTTTGGACAATTTGCCGTAAATTTGCGACAACTTCATACTTTCATATTATATACATGCAAATTAGTTTAGTGGCAAACTGTTGCGGTAAATTTGCTGCAAATTGTGACCTTCCAGCAAACGATTATGGGAAACATTCCGTTTGCTGCAAAGTCAGTATGAATACGGAAATTAGATCAGTTTTTTGGTTACTGTGTTAAACACCATTGAAATGTACAGAGCATTCGGAAAGTATTCAGACCCCTTCCCTTTTTCCACATTTTGTTACGTTACAGCCTTAAATGAATTAAATTGAAATATCCTACAATCTACACACAATACCCCATAATAACAAAGTGAAAAAAGGTTTTTACACATTTATTACAAATAAAAAAATATATATCTTATTTCAATAAGTACTCAGATTTTTGGGAGACTCAAAATGGAGCTCAGGTACATCTGGTTTCCATTGATCATCCTTGAGATGTTTCTACAACTTGATTGTCGTCCACCTGTGGTAAATTCAATTGATTGGACGTGATTTGGAAAGGCACACACCTGTCTATATAAGGTCCCACAGTTGACAGTGCATGTCAGAGCAAAAAAACAAGCCATGGGTTTGAAGGAATTGGGAGAACCTTCCAGAAGGACAAGCATCTCTGCAGCACTTCACCAGTAAGGCTTTTACGGTAGAGTGGCCAAATGGAAGCCACTCCTCAGTAAAAGGCACATAACAGCCCGCTTGGATTTTGCCAAAAAGCACCAAAAGGACTCTCGGGAACATGAGTAACAAGATTCTCTCGTCTGATGAAAGATTGAACTCTTTGGCCTGAAAGCCAAGCGTCACGTCTGGAGGAAACCTGGCACGATCCCCAAAGTGAAGCATGGTGGTGGCAGCATCATGCTGTGGGGATGTTTTTCAGCGGCAGGGACTGGGAGACAAATTAGGATCAAGGAAAGTACAGAGAGATCCTTGATGAAAACCTGCTCCAGAGCGTTTAGGACCTCAGACTGGTGTGAAGGTTCATCTTCCAACAGGACAACGACCCTAAACACACAGCCAAGACAACGCAGGAGTGGCTTCGGGACAAGTCTCTGAATGTCCTTGGGAGGCCCAGCCAGAGCCCGGATTTGAACCCGATCGAACATCTCTGGAGAGACCTGAACATAGCTGAGCAGCAACGCTCCACATCCAACCTGACAGAGCTTGAGAGAATCTGCAGTGAAGAATGGGAGAAACTCCCCAAATACAGGTGTGCCAAGCTTGCAGCGTCATACCCAAGAAGACTGGAGGCTGTAATCGCTGCAAATGTGCTTCAACAAAGTACTGAGTAAAAGGTCTGAATACTGTAAATGTGATATTTCAGTTCTACATTTTTTTTTCTTCATTTTGCAAACATTTCTAAAAACCTGTTTTTGCTTTGTTATTATGGGTATTGATGAGGGGAAAAATACAATTTTAGAAAAAGACTAACGTGACGATATCTGTTAAAGGTCAAGGGACTGGACTATTTTCCGAATGCAAATATGCCATAAACATCAACAGCTTTATAAAGGGTGGCATAAGCACCGCTTAAAGTGTCTGATGGATCAAATCCCCGGGATCGATTTGACAACATCCGGCGAAAAGGCAGAGCGCCAAATTCAAACAAAATTATTAGAAATATTTCACTTTCATAAGATCACAAGTGCAATGCACCAAAATAAAGCCTAACTTCTTGTTAATCCAGCCGCCGTATCAAATTTCAAAAAGGCTTTACGGCAAAAGCAAACCATGCGATTATCTGAGGACAGCACCCCATCATTCAAACACATGACAATCATATTTCAACCCGCGACACAAAACTCAGAAATAACTATATAATTCCAGCCTTTGAAGATCTTCTTCTGTTGGCACTCCAAAATGTCCCATAAACATCACAAATGGCCCTTTTGTTCGATTAATTCCGTCGTTATACCCTCAAAATGTCAATTTATTTGGCGCGTTTGATTCAGAAACACACAGGTTCCAACTCGCCCAACATGACTACAAATGATCTAATAAGTTACCTGTAAACTTGGTCAAAAAATTTCAAACAACTTTCCTAATCCAACTTTAGGTATTTTAAAACGTAAA
This sequence comes from Oncorhynchus clarkii lewisi, assembly GCF_045791955.1. Lineage (NCBI taxonomy): Eukaryota > Metazoa > Chordata > Actinopteri > Salmoniformes > Salmonidae > Oncorhynchus > Oncorhynchus clarkii. The sequence continues at coordinate 79,680,114 of NC_092155.1, forward strand.
TATTCAATCAAATTTAAGACGGAATATACTGCGTTCAATTGCGGATGAAATGAAAGTGGAGCGCGCCCCAGGTCACTCACCCCAAACAAAAAAACAGTCCACTTGGCTCGACACCAAGAAAGGAAAGGGCTACTTCTTCATTACTCAAAAGAAGAACATCAACCAATTGGAAGTCATAGGAACTGCAACCAAATGCCTCATAAATCTAGTATCCCATAGAAACGGAGAGAGGCTATATACAGTAGAGAGGCTATATACAGTAGAGAGGCTATATACAGTAGAGAGGCTATATACAGTAGAGAGGCTATATACAGTAGAGAGGCTATATACAGTAGAGGCTATATACAGTAGAGAGGCTATATACATTAGAGAGGCTATATACAGTAGAGAGGCTATATACAGTAGTGAGGCTATATACAGTAGAGGGGCTATATACAGTAGAGAGGCTATATACAGTAGAGAGGCTATATACAGTAGAGGGGCTATATACAGTAGAGAGGCTGTATACAGTAGAGAGGCTGTATACAGTAGAGAGGCTGTATACAGTAGAGAGGCTATATACATTAGAGAGGCTATATACAGTAGAGAGGCTACATACAGGCAGGCACCTGTTAGTTGGGCTGATTGAGGTAGTATGTACAGTACATGTCGATTTGTACAGGAAAAGCAGCTCTGTCTCAGGTTCTGTCTGTTTTGCAGA
>NC_092155.1:79680913-79685913 GCF_045791955.1 Oncorhynchus clarkii lewisi
TGCCTCCTCCTGTATATGACCTTCTGCCTGCCCCTGGACCCAGCTGCCTGCCTCCTCCTGTGTATGACCTTCTGCCTGCCCCTGGACCCATCTACCTGCCTCCTACTGTGTGTGACCTTCTGCCTGCCCCTGGACCCAGCTACCTGCCTCCTCCTGTGTATGACCTTCTGCCTGCCCCTGGACCCAGCTACCTGCCTCCTCCTGTGTATGACGTTCTGCCTGCCCCTGGTCCCAGTTACCTGCCTCCTCCTGTGAATGACCTTCTGCCTGCCCCTGGACCCAGCTACCTGCCTCCTCTTGTGTATGACCTTCTGCCTGCCCCTGGACCCAGCCTCCTCCTGTGTATGATCTTCTGCCTGCCCCTGGTCCCAATTACCTGCCTCATACTGTGAATGACCTTCTGCCTGCCCCTGGACCCAGCTACCTGCCTCCTCCTGTGTATGACCTTCTGCCTGCCCCTGGACCCAGCTACCTGCCTCCTCCTGTGAATGACCTTCTGCCTGCCCCTGGACCCAGCTACCTGCCTCCTCCTGTGTATGAACTTCTGCCTGCCCCTGGACCCAGCTACCTGCCTCCTCCTGTGTGTGACCTTCTGCCTGCCCCTGGGGTAGTCTGACAGTCCAGGTCACAACGGGCAATCACACAGATTTTGCTCTCATTTCTCTCACTCTTCATACCTCTCTTGTCTCTGCACCTTTTGTACAGGCTGCTTCCTCCTTTATCCCCAAGCACTCCCTGTCTTAACGAACGACAACCTTTCCACGTTGGGGCAGGAAGTCCATATAAGGCTTGGTAGGTTTGTCTTTGTTGAAAATTGGTTATGATGACATAATCATGTGGTCAAACAAATGACTAGATGACTTTTTGCAAATCCAATATATTCACAAGTAGATTCCATGTCACAATACGTTGATAAATGATGTTGAAACAACGTTGAATCAACCAGTTTGTGCCCACTGGGAGGGCATCATTCTTTTTAAAAAGATGGATGGAAAATAAAGTTAAACAGAGATACAGTGTGATTACATCAGTCACAACTGCAACACCCTGACCCAGTGACTCAGTCATTTAGATCCAGTGAATGTTCCTCAGATCCTGACTCTCTGACTCAGTCATTTAAATCCAGTGAATGTTCCTCAGATCCTGACTCTCTGACCCAGTGACTCAGTGTTCACTCTCTCATGAGGCAGGCTACCAGGCAGGAGGAGAGGAGCGTGTCTGAACCTTCGCTCTCTCTCTCTTTCTTCATATGACAGTGACTTAGTGAATACGTTTTAATCCTGTCTCTCTCTCTCTCTCTCCATATGACAGTGACTTAGTGAATACGTTTTAATCCAGCCTCTCTCTCTCTCTCTTCATATGACAGTGATTTAGTTAATGCGTTTTAATCCAGTCTCTCTCTCTCTCTCTCTTTATATGACAGTGACTTAGTGAATACGTTTTAATCCAGTCGCTCTCTCTCTCTCTTCATATGACAGTGATTTAGTGAATACGTTTTAATCCAGTCTCTCTCTCTCTTCATATGACAGTAATTTAGTGAATACGTTTTAATCCAGTCTCTCTCTCTCTTCATGTGACAGTGATTTAGTGAATACGTTTTAATCCAGCCTCTCTCTCTCTTCATATGACAGTGACTTAGTGAATACGTTTTAATCCAGTCTCTCTCTCTCTTCATGACAGTGACTTAGTGAATACGTTTTAATCCAGTCTCTCTCTCTCTTCATATGACAGTGACTTAGTGAATACGTTTTAATCCTGTCTCTCTCTCTCTTCATATGACAGTGACTTAGTGAATACGTTTTAATCCAGTCTCTCTCTCTCTTCATATGACAGTGACTTAGTGAATACGTTTTAATCCAGTCTCTCTCTCTCTTCATGACAGTGACTTAGTGAATACGTTTTAATCCAGTCTCTCTCTCTCTTCATATGACAGTGACTTAGTGAATACGTTTTAATCCTGTCTCTCTCTCTCTCTCTCTTCATATGACAGTGACTTAGTGAATACGTTTTAATCCAGTCTCTCTCTCTCTCTCTTCATATGACAGTGACTTAGTGAACGTGTTTTAATCCAGCCTCTCTCTCTCTTCATATGACAGTGACTTAGTGAATACGTTTTAATCCAGTCTCTCTCTCTCTCTCTTCATATGACAGTGACTTAGTGCATACGTTTTAATCCAGTCTCTCTCTCTCTTCATATGACAGTGATTTAGTGAATACGTTTTAATCCAGTCTCTCTCTCTCTCCATATGACAGTGACTTAGTGAATACGTTTTAATCCAGTCTCTCTCTCTCTCTCTCTTTATATGACAGTGATTTAGTGAATACGTTTTAATCCAGTCTCTCTCTCTCTTCATATGACAGTGACTTAGTGCATACGTTTTAATCCAGCCTCTCTCTCTCTTCATATGACAGTGACTTAGTGAATACGTTTTAATCCAGTCTCTCTCTCTCTTCATATGACAGTGACTTAGTGAATACGTTTTAATCCAGTCTCTCTCTCTCTTCATATGACAGTGATTTAGTGAATACGTTTTAATCCAGTCTCTCTCTCTCTCTCTCTTTATATGACAGTGATTTAGTGAATACGTTTTAATCCAGTCTCTCTCTCTCTCTCTTCATATGACAGTGATTTAGTGAATACGTTTTAATCCAGTCTCTCTCTCTCTCTCTCTTCATATGACAGTGATTTAGTTAATACGTTTTAATCCAGTCTCTCTCTCTCTTCATATGACAGTGACTTAGTGAATACGTTTTAATCCTGTCTCTCTCTCTCTTCATGACAGTGACTTAGTGAACGTGTTTTAATCCAGCCTCTCTCTCTCTTCATATGACAGTGACTTAGTGAATACGTTTTAATCCAGTCTCTCTCTCTCTTCATATGACAGTGACTTAGTGAATACGTTTTAATCCAGTCTCTCTCTCTCTCTCTTCATGACAGTGACTTAGTGAATACGTTTTAATCCTGTCTCCCTCTCTCTTCATGACAGTGACTTAGTGAATACGTTTTAATCCAGTCTCTCTCTCTCTCTCTTCATGACAGTGACTTAGTGAATACGTTTTAATCCAGTCTCTCTCTCTCTCTCTTCATGACAGTGACTTAGTGAATACGTTTTAATCCAGTCTCTCTCTCTCTCTCTTCATGACAGTGACTTAGTGAATACGTTTTAATCCAGTCTCTCTCTCTCTCTCTTCATGACAGTGACTTAGTGAATACGTTTTAATCCAGTCTCTCTCTCTCTCTCTTCATGACAGTGACTTAGTGAATACGTTTTAATCCTGTCTCTCTCTCTCTCTCTTCATGACAGTGACTTAGTGAATACGTTTTAATCCAGTCTCTCTCTCTCTTCATGACAGTGACTTAGTGAATACGTTTTAATCCAGTCTCTCTCTCTCTCTCTCTTTATATGACAGTGACTTAGTGAATACGTTTTAATCCAGTCTCTCTCTCTCTCTCTTCATGACAGTGACTTAGTGAATACGTTTTAATCCTGTCTCCCTCTCTCTCTCTTCATGACAGTGACTTAGTGAATACGTTTTAATCCAGTCTCTCTCTCTCTCTCATATGACAGTGACTTAGTGAATACGTTTTAATCCAGTCTCCCTCTCAATTACATTCAATTCAATTAAAAGGGCTTTATTTTATATGTTAACATCGCCAAAGCAAGTGAAATAGATAATAAACAAAAGTGAAATAATAAATTAAAAAATTAACAGTAAACATTACACTCACAAGTTTCAAAAGATCAGAGACATTTTAAAATGATATATTATGACTATGTACAGTGTTGTAAAGATGTGAAAATAGTTCAAGTACAAAAGAGAAAATAAATAAACATAATTATGGGTTGTATATATATATATATATATATGTATTTACAATGGTGTTTGTTCGTCAGTGGTTGTCTCTCTTTAACCCTCTAAGGTCGATTGACGCACCGATGTCTGTCAGACCATGAGACATCCCGAAAACCGGTCTTCTCACGAAAAACCTCTGTAGCATCTGAACGGTTCGGCCAACAAACTGATGTGACCCCACTGTGGAAAGGGACGATTCTCACGAACCCCGACCCAGTGACTCAGTGTTCACTCTCTCATGAGGCAGGCTACCAGGCAGGAGGAGAGGAGCGTGTCTGAACCTTCGCTCTCTCTCTTCATATGACAGTGACTTAGTGAATAGGTTTTAATCCAGTCTCTCTCTCTCTTCATATGACAGTGACTCAGTGTTCACTCTGTCATGAGGCAGGCTACCAGGCAGGAGGGGAGGAGCGCGTCACGGGACGTGTCTGCAGGTAACCAAACAAATTAATGGTAGTATGGAGGTAGTATTTCTGCCCACAAAAAATAATGACTTAAATATGTGTAACAAAAGATATATATATATATATAATTCCTGAGCTGTATGTTTCTTATGATACATATTTTGACTGTTCTTTTTTTGCCATTCATGAGTGTCTTATTCAAAGCGTTTCTATGGGCTATACCAGTAAAGTCCAAAAACAATGTTTTTTTGGGACACAGAATGCATGTGTCCCAAATTGCACACTTTTCAATTTCTTATGTAGTGCACTATTTTTGACTGGAGCCATATATACACTTCTCAAAAAAAATAAAGGGAACACTAAAATAACACATCCTAGATCTGAATGAATGAAATATTCTTATTAAATACTTTTTTCTTTACATAGTTGAATGTGCTGACAACAAAATCACACAAGAATTATCAATGGAAATCAAATGTATCAACCCATGGAGGTCTGGATTTGGAGTCACACTCAACGTTAAAGTGGAAAACCACACTACAGGCTGATCCAACTTTGATGTAATGACTGACAGACACAGCAAACCTTATTGCCACAGCTCGCATTGATGTGCTATCCTGGATGAGCTGCACTACCTGAGCCACTTGTGTGGGTTGTAGACTCCGTCTCATGCTACCACTAGAGTGAAAGCACCGCCAGCATTCAAAAGTGACCAAAACATCAGCCAGGAAGCATAGGAAC